>NC_133328.1:221260662-221560662 GCF_042186555.1 Aquarana catesbeiana
GAATATAGAAAGCTAATTTCCTCTATATGCGGCCCCCCGCCGATCCTCCTATCCAACTTCTTTTACTGGCCCCCCCAGTTCTCCTTGTGCTCCCTGGCTCCCCCCATGCTCTCCTCCCCTCACCACGCTCTCCAGCCCCCACTTCACAGTTCTCTCCACCCCTGTTTTTTCTGCCCCCCCTGCTCTCCAGCTCTCCCCATCCTTCTCTAGCCACCATCCCAGTGCTCTTCACTCCCCCAGTGCTCTCCACCCATGTTCTTTCTCCCCCCCCAGTGCTCTCCAGCTCTCCCCATCACTCTCCAGCCCCCACCCCAGTGCTCTCCGCTCCCCACAGTGCTCTCCAGCCCACCATTCTCCGCACCCCTGTTCTTTCGGTCCCCCCCGGTGCTCTCAAGCTCCACCCATCGCTCTCCAGCCCCCCCCGTGCTCTTTGCCCCCCGTGCTCTCCACCCCTGTTTTTTTTGGCTCCCCCTCCAGTGCTCTCAAGCTTCCCCCCCAGCACTCTCCGCTCCCCACCCCTGTACTCTCCACTCCCCCCTGCATTTTGCCCCCACCCATGTGCTCTCCAACCCCCGCCAGTGCTCTCCAGTACCCGTGCTTTCCACCCCTGTTCTTTCTGGTCCCCACTGGTGCTTTCAAGCTCCCCCCATTGCTCTCCACTCCCCCTGCTCTTTGTACCCCCCAGTGCTCTCCACCCCTGTTTTTCTGCCCCTCCCCCAGTGCTCTTCGCCACCCCACACTCTTAGCCCCCACAGTGCTCTCCACCTCTGTTCTTTTTGGACCCCCGGTGCTCTCAAGTCCCCCCCCAGCGCTCTCTGCTCCCCATCCCTGTGATCTCCACTCCCCCCTGCTCTTTGCCCCCACCCATGTGCTCTCCAACCCCGCCAGTACTCTCTGCTCCCCCTTCTTTCCAGCTCCCACCCAGTGCTCTCCACTTCCCCAGGACCAGAGGACAGGCTGACTGGGGCCGGAAAATGAGGATGGCTGAAGGTGCAGGTGGCCAGGGACCACTCCATCTCACAGCAAACAGATCCTCTGGGAGGAGCACTGTCCCCATCCAAAACGAGAACAGACCCTGCCTGCTGCTGGCCATCATGGATATCCTGCTGGCATGCAAGGTACTGTACCAAGCATCAACAACACACCTTCCCACAGACAGGGACTGCTGACTGGGCCATGGGGCACAGGAGGGGCTGCAATGATGGGCACAGTGAAGCTGCATTCCTGGGCACAGTGAGACTGCATTCACGGGCACAGTGAGACTGCATTCACGGCACAGTAAAGCTGCATTTGATGGGCACAGTGAGGCTGCATTGATGGGCACAGTGAGGCTGCATTGATGGGCACAGTGAGACTGCAATGATGGGCACAGTGAGGCTGCAATGATGGGCACAGTGAGGCTGCAATGGTGGGCACAGTGAGGCCGCATTCATGGGCACAGTGAGACTGCATTCACGGGCAGAGTAAAGCTGCATTTGATGAGCACAGTGAGGCTGCATTTGATGGGCACAGTGAGGCTGCATTGATGGGCACAGTGAGGCTGCATTGATGGGCACAGTGAGACTGCAATGATGGGCACAGTGAGGCTGCAATGGTGGGCACAGTGAGGCCGCATTCATGGGCACAGTGAGACTGCATTCACGGGCAGAGTAAAGCTGCATTTAAGGAGCACAGTGAGGCTGCATTGATGGGAACAGTGAGGCTGCATTGATGGGCACAGTGAGACTGCATTCACGGGCAGAGTAAAGCTGCATTTGATGAGCAGTGAGGCTGCATTTGATGAGCACAGTGAGGCTGCATTGATGGGCACAGTGAGGCTGCATTGATGGGCACAGTGAGGCTGCATTGATGGGCACAGTGAGGCTGCATTGATGGGCAGAGTAAAGCTGCATTTGATGAGCAGTGAGGCTGCATTTGATGGGCACAGTGAGGCTGCATTGATGGGCACAGTGAGGCTGCATTGATGGGCACAGTGAGGCTGCATTGATGGGCACAGTGAGGCTGCATTGATGGGCACAGTGAGACTGCAATGATGGACACAGTGAGGCTGCAATGATGGGCACAGTGAGGCTGCAATGATGGGCACAGTGAGGCTGCAATGGTGGGCACAGTGAGGCCGCATTCATGGGCACAGTGAGACTGCATTCACGGGCAGAGTAAAGCTGCATTTGAGGAGCACAGTGAGGCTGCATTGATGGGCACAGTGAGGCTGCATTGATGGGCATAGTGAGGCTGCATTGATGGGCAGAGTAAAGCTGCATTTGATGAGCAGTGAGGCTGCATTTGATGAGCACAGTGAGGCTGCATTGATGGGCACAGTGAGGCTGCATTGATGGGCACAGTGAGGCTGCATTGATGGGCACAGTGAGGCTGCATTGATGGGCACAGTGAGACTGCAATGATGGGCACAGTGAGGCTGCAATGATGGGCACAGTGAGGCTGCAATGATGGGCACAGTGAGGCTGCAATGGTGGGCACAGTGAGGCCGCATTCATGGGCACAGTGAGACTGCATTCATGGGCAGAGTAAAGCTGCATTTGATGAGCACAGTGAGGCTGCATTTGATGGGCACAGTGAGGCTGCATTGATGGGCACAGTGAGGCTGCATTGATGAGCACAGTGAGACTGCAATGATGGGCACAGTGAGGCTGCAATGATGGGCACAGTGAGGCTGCAATGGTGGGCACAGTGAGGCCGCATTCATGGGCACAGTGAGACTGCATTCACGGGCAGAGTAAAGCTGCAATTGATGGGCACAGTGAGGCTGCATTGATGGGCACAGTGAGACTGCATTCACGGGCAGAGTAAAGCTGCATTTGATGAGCAGTGAGGCTGCATTTGATGAGCACAGTGAGGCTGCATTGATGGGCACAGTGAGGCTGCATTGATGGGCACAGTGAGGCTGCATTGATGGGCAGAGTAAAGCTGCATTTGATGAGCAGTGAGGCTGCATTTGATGAGCACAGTGAGGCTGCATTGATGGGCACAGTGAGGCTGCATTTGATTGGTACTGATGAGGCTGCATTTGATTGGTACTGATGAGGATGCATTTGATGGGCACTGGTGAGGCTGCATTTGATGGGCACTGGTGAGGCTGCATTGAGCTCCTGTATCATGTCTGCAGTCTCTGACCATCTCCTGTATCATGTCTGCAGTCTCTGAGGGAGTCTGCAGAGGAGTCAAGAGTGGGAGCACCGCCGGGATGGGGGTCATGGGAGAAGTTAGACAAGTGTGGACTGTGGAGAGGAGACTATAGGATAAAACCAGAGCCACTGAGCTGGAGCCGACTGACTGAGCCCTACACGGTGCACCTGAGAGGAGGTCAGTGACAGCACCGCTAGGCCAGTCTGAAGGGGGGGTCACTGATGTAAGGGGGGAGTGAATACGATAATGTAAGGGGGCACCGATATAAAGCACAGCCTTATATCAGTAACCCACCCACCCTTACCTTAGTGTATTCTTTCTGCGGAAGGTGGTTCCCCCCCCTCCCACGTTCTGAGTTCCTGGGGTCCCCCTTGATGATTGATCACTTACCACTTTTAACTGGAATTTGCTTTTATATATGTATATATATATATAAAGCCCTATGAGATTTCATATCTGTCTTATCTACATATAATACACTCTTCAAATGTGCATTTTATGGTTTTCCCTTTCATGAACAAGAAATCAATGACGTTATGCTGTTGCGCTGGTTTATTAATGCTGTTGCGGTGGTATAATAATGCTGTGGGGCTGGTATGAAATTTTTTCCAGGGCTGGATGTTATTCCCAGTCCGGCCCTGCTGGTGAGTGGCTGATTTACTAAAGGAAACAGAAATCTTCACACAATAAATTGTGTAATGCCGCGTACATACGATCGGAAATGCCGCCAGCAAAACTCCGATGAGAGCTTTTTATTGGAAAATGCGACTGTGTGTATGCTCTTTTGGACTTTTGCTGGCGAAATTCCAGCCAGCAAAAGATTGAGAGCAGGTTCTCTATTTTTTGGTCGGAAAAAGTTCCTATCCGAGAATGCGATCGTCTGTATGCAATTTGGATGCGCAAAAAATCACGCATGCTCAGAATCAAGTACGAGATGGAAGCGCTCGGTCTGGTAAAACTAGCGTTCATAATGGAGATAGCACATTCATCACGCTGTAAATTTTTGGATCTTTTAATGCAGCGCATTCTTTTGTTCTTTATAATGCTAGAAGAATGAATTTGTTTTGCTGCTGATATTCACACAGAGTTCTGATAAACGTATTTCTTTATTATTTCTCGTGAGTAGGGATGAGCCGAACACCCCCTGTTCGGTTCGCACCAGAATTTGCGAACAGGCAAAAAATTTGTTCGAACACGCGAACACCGGTAAAGTCTATGGGACACAAACATGAATAATATGCAAGTTATTGTCATAAAAAGTGTTTGGGGACCTGGGTTCTGCCCCAGGGGAAATGGATCAATGCAAAAAAAAGTTTTAAAAACGGCCATTTTTTCAGGAGCAGTGATTTTAATAATGCTTAAAGTGAAACAATAAAAGTGTAATATTCCTTTAAATTTCATACCTGGGGGGTGGCTATAGTATGCCTGTAAAGGGGCGCATGTTTCCCGTGTTTAGAACAGTCTGACAGCAAAATGACATTTCAAAGGAAAAAAAGTCATTTAAAACTACTCGCGGCTATTAATGAATTGCCGGTCCGACAATACACATAAATGTTCATTGATAAAAATGGCATGGAAATTCCCCACAGGGGAACCCTGAACCAAAATTAAAAAAAAAAATTACGTGGGGGGTCCCCCTAAATTTCATACCAGGCCCTTCAGGTCTGGTATGGATACTAAGGGGAACCCCGGGCAAAAAAAAAAATGGCGTGGGGTCCCCCTCAAAATCTATACCAGACCCTTCAGGTCTAGTATGGATTTTAAGGGGAACCCCGTGCCAAAATTTAAAAAAAAAATGGCGTGGGGCCCCCCAAAAATCCATACCAGACCCTTATCGGAGCACGCAACCTGGCAGGCCGCAGGAAAAGAGGGGGGACGAGAGAGCGCCCCCTCCTGAACCGTACCAGGCCACATGCCCTCAACATTGGGAGGGTGCTTTGGGGTAGCCCCCCAAAACACCTTGTCCCCATGTTGATGGGGACAAGGGCCTCATCCCCACAACCCTTGCCCGGTGGTTGTGGGGGTCTGCGGGCGGGGGGCTTATCGGAATCTGGAAGCCCCCTTTAACAAGGGGACCCCCAGATCCCGGCCCTCCCCTGTGTGAAATGGAAAGGGACCCTACCATTTCACAAAAAAACTGTCAGAAATGTTAAAAATGACAAGAGACAGTTTTTGACAATTCCTTTATTTAAATGCTTCTTCTTTGTTCTTTCTTCTATCTTCCTTCGGTTTCTTCCTCCAGATTGAGGGGGACCCCACGCCATTTTTTTTTTTTTTAATTTGCCCGGGGTTCCCCTTAATATCCATACCAGACCTGAAGGGCCTGTTATGGAATTTAGGGGGACCCCCACGTCATTTTTTTAAAAATTTTCGTTCGGGGTTCCCCTGTGGGGAATTCCCATGCCGTTTTTATAAATGAACTGTTATGTGTATTGTCGGACCGGCAATTCATTAATAGCCGCGAGTAGTTTTAAATGACTTTTTCCTTTGAAATGTCATTTTGCTGTCAGACTGTTCTAAACACGGGAAACATGCGCCCCTTTACAGGCATACTATAGCCACCCCCCAGGTACGAAATTTAAAGGAATATTACACTTTTATTGTTTCACTTTAAACATTATTAAAATCACTGCTCCTGAAAAAACAGCCGTTTTAAAAACTTTTTTTTGCATTGATCCTTGTCCCCTGGGGCAGGACCCAGGTCCCCAGACACTTTTTATGACAATAACTTGCATATAAGCCTTTAAAATTAGCAATTTTGATTTCTCCCATAGACTTTTAAAGGGTGTTCCGCGGCTTTCGAATTTGCCGCGAACACCCCTAATTGTTCGCTGTTCAGCGAACGGGCAAACAGCCAATGTTCGAGTCGAACATGAGTTCGACTCGAACTCGAAGCTCATCCCTACTCGTGATCTCCTGAATAATCTTTTTTGTTTTTAAAGCCATAATAATGTTTAGAATTATTTTTTATAGTCATCTTTATTTTTTTTTAATCAAGATCTTCTGTTTTTTTGGATTATTTCTAAATTATTTTCTAGTGATCTGCATTATTTTTTTTTTTTTATGTGTGTCAGGTTTCCACAATAACATTATTATCTTGTATTTTTAAAGCTCAAGGAGGTTGGTTGTTGTCCCTTGTTAATTTGACATTGTATTTTTGAAATGTACCTGCCTACTCACAAACAAACTGTCCTTTTTGAAGAAAAACACATAGGCAAGTATTTTCATATAAAAAAAACTCCATTTATTCTGGCTCATAACAAAATAAAAAGGAAGGCAACGCTGGAGAAACTGCTTGAATTTGCGAAGCCTTTGTACCCCAGGGCACACATCAACTCTTTGTAACTAAAAATTGGTAGCCTGAGAAATCCATATAATAGGGAGCACAATCTGGTCCAGGACTCCCAGAGATCAGGAACAGCAGCAGATGACATATATGTCCCCAGGCTGTGGTACTACAACAGCCTGCGTCTTCTGTCAGACCAGACTGAACCCAGGCCATCACTTTCATGTCTTCCTTGCAGCCTTCCCGCCATGCTTCCCTTTAGCCTGCCCTGCAGCCTTCCTTGGAGGCTGTGGCTCTGGAGGTGGACTTGTGGCAGGAGGAGGATGGGCGAGCACACATAAGTGCATGTTCTCACTAATTTGGCCCCTCAACCCCTTCTGAAGGGCCTGAAAAATAATATTTTCACACATGAAGCATTGGCCCTCCTCCATTTGCTGCAATTTTGCAGCTACATAGCAGCCATAGGCCTCTTCAGCGTCGGGGGGTGTTTTCAGGGCTGCATTAGCCTCCTTAATGAGGCCCAGTGCTGCCTCCTCCACGTTACTCCCCTTCCTGGCCCTTTTTGTTGTAAGGCGGAGGGGAGGCACCTGGGATTGTGTGAGGCTACTGGGCCTGGCCACCTCCTGGCTGACACATTCCAGAGCCTCGTCCTGGCTGAGGTCTTCCTGTGTATGAAAAAGGGACATAGTATTAGTTTATTTTTCATCAATTACACACAATTTTCAGCTCATGACTGTTGCAAGTTGAATGTTAAGAAATAGAAAAGACTAACATTCTGAGCCCAGCATTTTTCATTCCTGTCACAATCATTTTTGGCCCCTATTGTCTATTGATATGTCAAACACTTTTTGTTAAATCATTCATTTGTTACCAATAATAACATCTAGTTAACATCAATAATTTTAGGACAATAAATATGTTAAAAAATAGTATACCTGGCTCCAGCTGGGCTCCTCAACTTCTTTCAGGATGGAAGGCCCAGGTTGGTCCTCGGAAGCCTCAGCTGGGGTTGAGGGAAGGGTCGATGAAAGTGTAGAAAGTGATTCCCTGGCTTCAATCTGGTCTTCCAGAAACTGCATCCTGTTGTAGTACCACAGACTGGGCACATACACATCCTTTGCTGCTGCTCCTGATTTCATGGAAGCCTGGACCTTATTAAGCTCCTTCTTATACGTGCTTCTCAAGCTACCAATTTTCTTATCCACAAACTCGATGTCTGTGTCTGGAACCTGCATTTTCACAAATTGCAGCAGTTCCTCCAACAATGCCTTCCTAGCTGTTTTATTTCCATATAAGGGGTTTTTAACCTCCCACAAATTTCTCATATCCCTGTATTTGTCTATGAACTGACCCATGAATTCCGGGTCTTTGAAATGTTTCATATTTGATGCAAGACAAAACACAAGACAAAAACACTAATATCAGGCTAAACTCTCCTAATCTTATCCCACTATAGGCCTCAATCTCAAATCAGTATAGGCCACTGATGTCCCAAGTTAAAATGTTACCTTTGTTCTCATGATCGGCACTTCCTCCACTCACAGATCATACGTACGACACACGCGTGTTATACACTGCGCATGCGTGAAACTCCGCCGGCGTCATCCGCCCCTGACGTTCTTTCTAGAATATTCCCCGCCCCTTCTCTTTCGGCTCAATGGGAGATGAACATGGTGGAGACACAGCAGGTACGTAATAGCAGTAACGAGGAGTAAAGCCCGGAGCCCAAAACGTTTCGATCCTGGAGGAGAAGATTTAAGGCCTCAAATATGGCCTTTGTAGAGATGGTGGATATCTTTAAGAGGGCTGACTATGATGGAAGTATGGACCTTACCTAAACCCAAATGTAAGAAAGGCCAAGATCATGACTAAAGTTGTGAAGAATCTGCACAGGAATTTTGGGGTACGGCGATTCAAGGAGCAATTGAGGAAACACTGGTCAGACCTGAAATTGAGGGAGTAGGATCAGTACAGAAAGATCAAGAAAGTGCTTCTAAAAAGTAAGTACTTGTCATGTGTTCCTATTATTATTATTACTTGCATGCTGCTCCATGTGCTTTTCTTTACTGTTGTACAGTTTAAAATGGCAACTTTCAGGCTCGTGGGCACAGTAATCGTTCGCAGTAAACATTGTTTGTTTGCCAACTAAATACGATGTTTTGGGCAGATACAGAGTTAACTACATTTTGGTCATGCTAATTTGTATTAAAAGAAGTTTAGGGCATTGTTGTCTAGATGTGTTTGAAACTAGAAAGAATTGCAAACTTGATTCAGTGTAATGTAAGGAGAGGACACTCAGCAGCTGTTTACACATCTGGACTCAGGAGCACTAGTGTGGGACACAAGAACAAACTTTTTAGGGTGTCCCACACACATACTCCAGTGGATACTAGGGGTGTCTCCATGTGTGAAACTTTTCCAAAAAAAGGTAAGTATTCCGGCTTTGGTAAGGGAAAAATTCATGTCTTCAGCTTGGAACTCTGGTAAGGGAAAAATTCATGTCTTCAGCTTGGAACTCTGCCAAAACAGACAATTGTACCCCACTTCCAAGCAATATTTCATATTCCTATTTCTGGCCTCAAATATCGGTGTGCTAATATACCTTTTGTTTCATTCTCATAGGGGAGAAAAGACTCAGGATGTCTGAGGACACCAGGAACCCCCCACCTCCTGAAGAAGGGGAACAGAGGACACCACAACCAGAGGATGTGGAGGAAGGAGAGGTGGTTGAAATTGTCACCACAACAGGTGAGTGTCTGAGACCACAGATTCAGGTAATAGATGTATGCCTGCATATTTATAATACATGGTGTGTAATTTTACTTTTAGGAGATGTGTATGTTGTGGAAGAACAATCTCCTCATTTCACGAGTGACAGTGCACAAAGGCTAATCCAGGACATAATGTCTTGTAGTCAGGATTTAGACATCATAAAGCAAAAAACAAATGACATAGAACAAAAACTAAAGAACATGATTGATGTACTAGGAAGAATCTATGTAACAACAGAATGACTCAAATTTCTATTTTTGGTGACCAATTTTTTCTAATTAATTTTTGATGCATTTTAAAAGCCAAATTTTGAAGATGCACACAGTGTGTCAACATGTGCTATCTGCCATCAGGGGATATCAATGTACGTATTTTGTGGGTGCAACCCCTTCCTCATAATTCAAGTAGGTGAGAGGAAGTGGTTGCACCCCCAAAACACGTCCATTGATCCCCATGTTGGGAGATAGCACATGTTGACATTAGGCATGGGATCAGGAGGGAAATCCCCAGTTTGACTCCAATGTGTGTGCATCTTCAAAATGTGGCTTTTACAGGGGTGACATCACCTCATCTGATGAAGGCAATATCAACACCTTTTTGACACTATAATGTCTGATATTGCCTTCAGTTTTTCGATGTTGAACTTTGTAAGTTCCCGAGTTGTGTATGTTATGGTTTGAAACATGCCTATTTATGTACTAAAAAATATTTTCAAGGTAAAACTTTTTAAAACAAGATGTTCTTTTAAAAAAAAAAAAAGGTTTTACAACGCACATGTAAATGTGCACGTTGTAAAAGGTTTTATACTCAACAATGTGTGGCTTCTTCTTTCAATGCTCAATACCAGTTTTTGTATTAAGTTGGTGTTTACAGTGACAATGGGTGTTATTTAATAATGGAAAAAACACTTGGCACTACAAGTGCACTAGGAGAACATAGGAGACAGCTAAAAGAAATAGAAGCAGTAAATCAAAATCAAGATTTTATCAGATCAAATTTTTTTTAATATCTAAAATAATTACAAATGTGCTGGCATAGCAATGGCCCCCCTACCCGTAATATAATCAACATATTTTTGACGCACTTCACGGGCGCTTTGGGGGGGCAAGCCAGGATGGCCAGCTTCCAGGGCCATCATTGTTGTTTCTGGAAGTCCGGCCTCAGGCCCAACTGAGGCAACATAATTTGGAGCATTTCTCTTTAAAAAGTTGTGACGTATGCAGCATGCTAGAACTAGGTGGTTCAGTTTGTACTCTGCCATATTTATTGCCGTAAGAAATAGGCGGAACCAGCTAGCCATTATCCCAAAGGCATTCTCCACTACTCTTCTGGCTCTTGCCAGCCGGTAATTAAAAACCCTCTTCTCCGGGGTGAAGGTCCTCTGGGGTAATGGCCTGATCAGGTGATCACCCAGACCAAATGCTTCATCAGCGATAAAAAACAAATGGGAGTCCTTCCACATTCTTTTCCACAGGTGGCAATCCCAAGCCATCACTCTGCAGACGTGTGTAGAACTCCGTCTGGGCAAAGACTCCACCATCCGACATCCGGCCATTCTTCCTCACATCCACATAGAGAAACTCGTATGTCGCCGACACCACCGCCATCAACACAATATTATGAAACCCCTTATAGTTAAAATAAACAAGAAGGAGGCTCCCATCATCTCATCTAGAGTATGGTGGTCCCATCCCTTTCAATAGAAATAGAAGTATATGCCCCCTAGTTGGGACTTTAAATGGACCACCAACTCCAAGGTAAAATTAAAATTATTCTTTAATATAATATATTAAAATGCAAATACAAAAGATTGCATATATGAAAAAATGCACATTATGTGCTACATAAGACAAACCAATGTATTTAGTGAAAATGCATACAATATAAATGCCCAAATGCCGACGCGTTTCCGGTATCAGGTGTTCCAATACCTTCTTCAGGGGTCCAGGGTTCAGAAAGTTTAGTGTTCAAAATACATTCTGGTGTAGTCATTCAGTGCCCAAAAAAAGCCTCTGGCATTCTGCATGAATTTACGGACAACAATAACATTTGTACACATTATAGGGGGTGTTTAGGGTAAAGCAGTACAATGGAGCTGACAAAATACATTGTTAAGTGACTAGGCTAGGTGTGTATGGGCCCAGGATAGCATGGTGAAGGCAAATATGCATGAAGGACAAAAAAGCATTAAAAGCTTACAGCATGCCTGGGCACAAAGGTGACATTCACAGCATATTACAATAATGGTATTTAGGGAATGATGAAAGAAATACAATACATTAGCATACATTAAATACATAGAATGTGATGTTAAAAGAGAAAACTTACCCTAATATAGTCCTTCTGCAGGACCTGTATGATGGCAGAACAGGTCTCTGGAATAATGATCCCCAGAGCCTTGGGGGAGATGCCTATAGAGAACTTGAGGTCCTGTAGACTTCTTCCCATCGCCAAGTACCATGGCTAGCCTCTGCTCCAGAGTGATGGCTTGCCGCATGCAGGTGTCCTGCTTTGTAATATAAGGGGACAGCAAAGCCAACAGACGGTGAAAAAGGGGGTCCATCATCCGGAGAAAATTCCTGAAATCATCAGGGTTATTCTCCTGGATCTCACACAGCAAAGGCATATGAGAGAATTGGTCACGCTGGAGCAACCAATTCTTGGTCTATGAACTCCTCCCCACCCTGCTCATGGATTGATCTTGCCCAAAGCAAGAACCCCAACACCAAGCTCCCGCATAGCATGAACTCTACGACATGTACGTACCTGCAACATGGCTTCAAAATGGTCGGCTGGTCAAAACGTACTAACAGAACGCACTGAAGAACAGAAAGGCCTGTGAAGAGCGAGCTGAAAATCATAAACGAGCGGACAAGAACGCACTGAAAAACAGATACGAACTGACTACACGCACTGAAACCCAGAAACAAAACCACAAGCACAAACTGAAGAGCAGTAACGGACTGAAAAGCACGAATCTGAAAAGCAGAAATTTAGTCAGTGTGAACAAAACTGAACCAGAACTTACAGCAGACTTGCAAAATGGTTGCAAAGAAAGTTGATCTGGAGTCATGCAATGCAGGTTTGCTGCAATTGTGCAACAAACTTGTAAAGCCTGGCAAGTGTAGCAATAGCTTAGCAATCATTTTCAAACCTGCATCACAATTGCTTGCTATCTGGGATGAGAACATGATTTCTTATGCTATAGTAATAACATGAATTTGTTCATATAAGTAGTTTTGGATGTTTTTGTTACATAAATGTTCCTATGAGATACTGTCAAACCCCAAGAGAGGGTAATTATAATTTTGATCAGCATACGGGAGAAATCCCTGTTAGCAAGCAAATATCCACAGTAAATGCATCTTTTCAGTTGTTTTGCTTGAGGCATCTACTGATTAGATATGAGAGATCTGCCGTATCTTGGAGTCAATTTTAAGTATCATTTAATCTGAGGAAGACATATCCCTTACAAGTAAATTTTGAATTGTTTATATCAAATTCATTAGCACATATTTTTGGGTTAGACTCTTAGAGAAGATGAATCAATATGTCAAGGAATAATTTTAATTATACATGGTGAAGTCGGATACGTGGACTCCATTGTATATATATATATATATTATATATATATATATATATATATATATATATATATATATATATATATGTATGTGTATGTATATATATATATATATATATATATATATATATATATATATATATTGTAATAGTGAGAGTCCCTGTCACTGTGAAAAGGGATGGAAAATGGACACAGAGTCTGCATGTCGGCAGACTGCAGTGCTACAGAGCATAGCTTTGAAAGGGAGAAAACTGTTTTGGCAGCTTTCTCCAGGTTTTGCTATGTTCCAATGGGGCTCTGTAGTTTGGAGATCCCACAGAGACTTGGGTGGGATGGGATCTCTAACCCTGTGTCCAGGTCTTATGGAGAGCCAGCAGGTTGTGTGCCCACTGCTGTGGACTCACTACGTGAAGACGCATCTACCACTGAGCTAAACACCCCAATATCACAAGATATATATTTATATATATATATATATATATATATATATATATATATATATATATATATATATATATATATATATATATACACACAGCCCATATAACAAGGGGCTAGTGAGAGCAGAGAGTGGAGGAAGGTGGAGTGTGTGCAGCTTGCTGCTGCTGTATCAAGACAGACTTGTGTCTGAAAAGCTGTCTGCCCTGTGTGAGACGACATCCCTGGTAAGGGGGGACTTGGTGTCTGAAGGACTGGGAAGGTTGGGACGGCTACAAGGGCCTGTGAGACCAGAGAAGGGTCTGGGAGGCTGGGAGAGCCGAGGCGACTAGCAAGTCCAAGGTGGCTGAAGGAAGTCCTGAAGTCTGGGGGACAGTAAGCAAACCCAGGGGTCTGGAGAGTTCTGTTGAGGCCAGGAGTAGGCTGGTTCAGCAGGGAACTGCAAGGCAAAGTAAGCCTAGGAGCCAGGAGGCTTGGCATTTTCTGTGGTATGAATTTACTGGAGAAGAACCCCTGTGTGGGAAATCCTGTGTATAAACTTTTATTTTGTTCCTGTTAATAAAAATGGGCTGCCATGCCCTCAAACCTGATAACTGACTACTGTGGACTCACTACGTGAAGACGCATCTACCACTGAGCTAAACACCCCAATATCACAAGATATATATTTATATATATATATATATATATATATATATATATATATATATATATACACACACACACACACACACACACACACACACACACACACACACACACACACACACACACACATACATTAGGGGTGTACTCACTTTTGTTGTCAGCGGTTTAGACAATAATGGCTGTGTGTTAAGTTATTTTGAGGGGACATTAAATTTACATTGTTATACAAGCTGTGCACTCACTACTTTACATTGTAGCAAAGTGTCATTCCTTCAGTGTTGTCACATTAAAATATATAATAAAATATTTACAAAAATGTGAGGGGTGTACTCTCTTTTGTGAGATACTGTATATAAAATATATACATTATATACAGTATCTCACAAAAGAGAGTGCACCTCTCACATTTTTGTAAATATTTTATTATATCTTCTCATGTAACAACACTGAAGAAATTACACTTTGCTACAATGTAAAGTAGGGAGTGTACAGCTTGTAGAAAAAGTGTAAATTTTCTGTCTGATATATATATATATATATATATATATATATATATATATATATATATATATACATACCATTTCTACATAAGACATATTGTAATTGAATGTTATTTAAAATGACCTTTCCTTTTCAATCTGTAACTTTCTGTAAAATGCAATGCAATATGGCAACCTGGAGGCATATAGTACACAGTGTACAGACCCCCCCCCCCCCCCCAGGTATGTCATTTCCTGATTGTGTGATTGGCTTACTGATTTTCCCAGAAGTCTGCACTAAGATACAAGTCAGATTTTGGGCATCCCCTACAACACAAAATGTCATTTTTGGTGAGAAACTCCTAAAAGGTAAGTCATGTCTAAAGGGATGCAAACCCTGAAACTTTCCTCATTAGAACCCTGCATGTGCAGTAGCTGACTGATTATCATAATTATAAAAGCACTACCATTCTCATTCACTTTACACATGTAAACAAACAGCTATTTTTCAGAATAACAATAGGTAGGAATCTGCAACAAAGTTTGTTAAAACCCCTGCCATGTACATAGATCACCCAGAGGGAAATGTTTTATTCTTGATTAAAAAAAATGCATCTCTTTAACTTTTTGTACAGTATGTCAGATGGCTGTGTACGTCTTTTTTTTTTAGTATATTGTATATTAATTTCAAATGTATCAGCATCCATGATTAGAAGGCTTAAAATTGAAATATGTTTAAAATCTACACATTTAATTTTTTTCCCTGAACAGTATCAGCTTTCCGGGTTAGAGATAAAACCTGGCAGTATTTAACCCTTGCCAACCATATCCAAAACTAAAAAGAAAAGCTTTGGCTGGAGTTCAACTTTAAATTATGCTGCTATGATGGTATCATTGACCCTTGATAAAACCTTTTTATACAAATTCTTTCCAACTGTACATGCTTTACTATCCAGCAGCAGTGGAATCATGACATTGCAATATACTGTCACTTTCTAGCAACCATCCAAAGCATTTTACAACATATTTGTGAAACAAGTAACACAGGCAATCCTGATATAATTTAATATGTATTTGGAGACTGTCATACAGTGTGAACATATGCCCTATGATATGTGAGATATTCTCTGACTGCCTATTTGCTTATTGTGAAAGACATTACATTTAATTCATAATAATTTTAGCTATCTGTCAAGGAAATAATGATACATTAAGACCCAGCAGCTGTTGGTCCACTTCAGAGGAACTGCTGCATTAGAATTTTTAACAGCCAGTGTCCAGGCAGGAGAAGGATAATTAGAACCATTCCAAAGCAGCGCTCAAGGCTACATTGGGGACAGGTTTTAGTTATATTGTGGCAGAAACTGTGCTACAGTAAACATCCCGCATATAAAGTGTTTACCATTTATACATCACTGCAGTAGATAAATAGTACAACTTAGACAACTGCAAAAAGAAAACGATTACCATGTAACAGAAAACTGGTGTTAATTTTTTTTGGTGTTTATAACATTACTGTTTATCACTAGAAAGCAAGAAACATAAATTACATAATACATTATACTAAGAGAATAGAAAACCTGCATTTTATTATTTGTAAGGGCCACGTCAGACCGGGAGCTTTGTAGAAAAGATTTATAGCAGATGCAAATCACTCTGAATATTTCTGTGGTGATTTACAGCTGCTAGGGCAGTAGTTTTCAACCTTTGGCCAAAGTGTTCTTTGAGGGTCATCCCAGAGCTCAGTTACCCAGAGAAAGGAAGCCAAAAGGCAGGCAGAGTGCACTGGACTAGTGTTACATATGAGTTTATATGAAATCTCCATTAACAGATTTAAATAATATTGTAATTATGAATATATGTTTGTTAGAGTGTGATCAGTCAATGTTCTGAAGATACAGTGCCTTAAAGTATTTATACCCTTTGAAATTTTCCACATTTTGCCATGTTACAACCAACCAGTGTAAGGAAAATGATAAATGGGTTTTCAACATTTTTTACAAATAAATAAAGTGTGGCGTGCATTTGTATTCAGCCCCCCCGTGTCAATACTTTGTAGAACCACCTTTTTTTCGCTGCAATTACAACTGCAAGTCTTTATGGGGATGTCCCTACCAGCTTTGCACATCTAGAGAGTGACATTTTTGTCATTCTTCTTTGCAAATTAGCTCAAGCTCTGTCAGATTATATGGAGAGCATCTGTGAACAGTGTTTTTCAAGTTTTGCCACAGATTCTCAATTGGATTTAAGTCTGGACTTTGACTAGGCCATTCTAACATATGAATATGCTTCGATCTAAACCATTCCATTGTAGCTCTGGTTGTATGTTTAGGGTCATTGTCCTGCTGGAAGGTGAACCTCTGCCCCAGTCTCAAGTCTTTTGCAGACTCTAACAGGTTTTCTTCTAAGATCGCACTTTATTTGGCTCCATCCATCTTCCCATCAACTCTGACCAGCTTCCTTGTCCCTGCTGAAAAAAAGCACCCCCACAACATGATGCTGCCACCACCATGTTTCACAGTGGTAATGGTGTGTCCAGGGTGATGTGAAGTGTTCTTTTTCTGCCACACAAAGCGTTTTTACTTTTATGCCAAAAAGTTCAATTTTGGTCTTTTCTGATTAGAGCACCTTCTTCCACATGTTTGCTGTGTCCCCCACATGGTTTCTTGCAAACTGCAAATGGGACTTCCAATGACTTTCTTTTAACAATGGATTTCTTTTTGCCACTCTGCCATAAAGGCCATATTTGTGGAGTGCACAATTAATAGTTGTTCTATGGACAGATTCTCCCACCTGAGCTGTGGATCTCTGCAGCTTCTCCAGCATTACCATGGGCCTCTTGGCAGCTTCTCTGATTAATGCTCTTCTTGCCTGGCCTGTCAGTTTAGGTGGATGGCCATGTCCTGGTAGGTTTGCAGTTGTGCCATACTCTTTCCATTTTCAGATGATGGATTGAACAGTGCTCAGTGAGATGTTCAAAGCATGAGAATTTTTTTTTATAACCTAACCCTGCTTTAAACTTCTCCACAACTTTATCCCTAAACTGTCTGGTGTGTTCCTTGGTCTTCATGATGCTGTTTGTTCACTAAGGTTCACTAACAAACCTCTGAGGGCTTCAAAAAACAACTGTATTTATACTGAGATTAAATTACACACAGGTGGACTCTATTTACTAATTAGGTGACTTCTGAAGGCAATTGGTTCCACTAGATTTTAGTTAGGGGTATCAGAATAAAGGGGGCTGAATACAAATACACTACATGCTTTTCAGATATTTATTTGTAAAATAATTTGAAAACCATTTATCATTTTCCTTCCACTTCACAATGATATGCCACTTTGTGTTGGTCTATCACATAAAATCCCAATAACATACATTTACATTTTTGTTTGTAACAGGACAAAATGTGGAAAATTTCAGGGGTATGAACAGTCCTGGGACAAGGTCACCCAGGGCGAACACGCCAAGGTGCGCCCCCCCACCCCATTTTATGCATGACCAATCCTCTTACCCACACCTGATCATTATACCTATGTATAGAGTGCAGAGGTGAAGATTAAATGAATTACAAAGTGCAAAGGTCAGGAGCAAAAATAATGTACAGCAGTCAGGAGCGGATAGAAGGTGTAGAGGTATGGTTTATGTAATATATAACATGTAGGAGTCAAGAGTGGGTAAACTAAATAGTGCAGAGATAATGATTATATACACCCTAGTGCACCGCAGTATCCCCTATGAGGCATTTCATGTATACAGTATACACAAACACACATTTATACATAAAGCCATTACAAAGTGTTTTGTAAACACACGTCATAACATGTTTTCATGTATTATTGTAAACTGTTATCTCCTTATGCTTAATAAAATTCTATTGAGAAAAAAAATACTCATAAGCAAAAAAAAAAAAAATTATATATATTTAGGTAGGTGCTAGAATAGGATTTTTCTGGGTTTAAGATATCAGTGTAGGCAAATTTAGACAGGCCTGTGCTTTAGGTTAGGCCTGTTTGTTTTGATTTGAGATTGGGAGTGTTTAGTGTAGTGGTGGGTGTGATCACCTGTGCTTTGACTCAGAGATGCCTCCCCTGCTTTCAAGAAGATTGTTCTGGAACAGAGGATGGACCTGAGGTTTGAGTGACAGACAGCTCATGTAAGCAGCTCTGACCAATTACCATTCGGTGTTGGCAGGGGCCAGGCCTCCCACATAAGCTGGGGTCACATGCTGCCCGGGAGGTTCTGACGGTGCAGGAAAAAAGAGAATGGAGTTTTAGATAGCTGCCGCAGGGCGCGGAGGAGGAATGGAGGGGCTGCTACGATGTATTCCTGGATAAAGATCTTCAACATGGAGTTGGTGTCAGGTTGCTGTGACCGGGGAACACAGAACTTGCCCTTTGGAGAAGGTCAGTGTGAAAGAAGCAAAAGGAGAATTGTTGAGAGTAGTGCAGAATGCTGTGGCCAGGGAACGCAGCGTTTGCAGTTATGGACTGGCTAGGAACAGTAGCCCGCTTATTACCGTGTGCTAGGCCGTCAGGGAGAGGCCAGAAATTGTTGGCCAGAGGTTGTTGAGGACTCCCAGGAGCAGTGGAAGAATGACCTGGTATGGGACTATCTGCGTGTGCCCAAGCTGAAACGGGTGCCGGAAAGTGAAGTTTGGGCCCGTTTCAGGGACATTAATCAGGAGTGGAGGCTTGGGCATGCTATCCACAGAGACAAGGTCCTAGTGGTTAAAGCAGGATATCACACTAGGAACAACTCGGTGTCAGTCAGAGGGGAGGGGGATAGCTGGAGCAGATTGCTGGACCCATGCTATTACCTGTAGTTGGACTACAGTGCTGTGTAGCCTCAGGTAGAAGCACCCACCAGGACTGGGGTTAGGGTGGGTTTCCCCAATGACAACAACTATTGCAGAGTACAGCCAATGCCTGCCACCCAGGGTGCCTGATAGGAAGGACACCAGGGTGTGCTGTCTCTGCCAAATTCTTTTGCTATCTACTTTTGTGTTGCGTTTGTTACAATATGATTTTTTTTTTTATTAATCAGACTTATGGTACATGGGACATAACATTACACAATAGTGGTTGGTCATAGAGATATTGTCAGTTTTTGGCTTGAGTAGATTTCTCAAAGAAATGCTGTTTTATACAATGGGGGTAAATATCATTGTTGTATTCAATTGACAGTTCAATTAACAGGCTATTATCTCTATAGCTACAGTAAATAAGTAAGAAATGTACTTTTCTGAGGTTCTTTCAGCTTTCAAACTGAAAGAATGACTGTTAGATTACTGTCAGGTGTTGGCTCGATTAGATAATGAGTACGTAGATGCAGTTTTCAACAGTCCATTGTTTCTACAGCTACAGTAAACGGGCATGTTTTCTGTTGTTTGGTAACTATGGCAAACAGCCTGACACATAAAAGGGGGTGAGTAGGGACAGACACACACAGACACCATCATGCTTTGAAGATCAGAAGCCGCCACTCATGATACAAGAACAGTGCCTGATGCTCCCGAAAAAATCATTGCCAATGGAGATCACGAACATACAGTAACAGAAGATAAGTAACCTCTACATGTATTTGTACTATTATAGACCATAGGCTGTTCAGTTTGCTAGGCATTTTTGATTGTTATATATATCTGTCAGTCTTGTATTGTATTCCTAAGATTGTAATAGTTTTGTATGTACAGCATCTTTGTAAAGTAAAAAGCACATTTACACACTGCAGAAATCTCAGCTTCCTTGCTTATACCACAGAGTAACCTTGCTAGATAGACGCAAGCAAAACAACTTTTCAGTAAGGACTCCTTTGCTTAGAAAAGAAAGAACGGAACGTTTATCTGCCCACAGGCATAGGTATTTGATTGTGCCTATCAAGAGACACCTTTATATCTCTCCGGCTGGAGTAAGGAAGGAAATGACAAGGGAAAAAATGTGTCACCTTTGAAAATTTTGAAAAGAATGTGTTTTGTTTCTGTCACAAAGTAGAGGATTATAACCCCCTCTGCCTGGTGAAGTGTTATGTACAGTTAGTGTGTACAGATAGTTTGTGTGTTTGTTTGTGTCTTCTTTTAAGAAACCTTGGGATGTGACAGCTGTCCATCTCCACCGTTGGAACAGATGAAGACCTGTGGTAGGCAGAGTATTCCTCCCAAGTGAGTAGTGCTCTGGTTCCGCTTGTATGTAACATTAGCTGTAGGGACCTGTAGTTATGATGTATAAAGTGTACAAATGTATGTATATGGTCACAGTGTACATGTTTCATTTTGTACTATGTTTCCCCATACAAGTTTGTGTTTTTCTCCCTTCCCCATCCAATTAATTGATATGGGATGCCTTTCCTCCTGGGTTCAGGAGGTATTTTGAAAATGTATTCCTCAACAGCTGAGGACAGCTGTGAATTTAGTGGGGGGTGAATGTAGCACCCTCTACCTTTTAGGTAGGTGCTAGAATAGGATTTTTCTGGGTTTAAGATATCAGTGTAGGCAAATTTAGACAGGCCTGTGCTTTAGGTTAGGCCTGTTTGTTTTGATTTGAGATTGGGAGTGTTTAGTGTAGTGGTGGGTGTGATCACTTGTGCTTTGACTCAGAGACACCTCCCCTGCTTTCAGGAAGATTGTTCTGGAACAGAGGTTGGACCTGAGGTTTGAGTGGCAGGCAGCACATGTGAGGAGCTCTGACCAATTACCATTCGGTGTTGGCAAGGGGCAGGCCTCCAATATAAGCTGTGGTCACATGCTGCCCAGGAGGTTCTGATGGTGTAGGAAAAGAGAGAATGGAGTTTTAGGTAGCTGCCGCAGGGTGTCCCCACATAGGACACATGTGTCCCCACAGAAGAGGAATGGAGGAGCTACTAGGATGTATTCCTGGATAAACATCTTCAACATGGTGTTGGTGTCAGGTTGCTGTGACCGAGGAACACAGTTTCGCCCTTTGGATAAGATCAGAGAAGGAGAAGCAACAGTAAGACTGAGGAGAGTAAAACAAAGTTCTGTGATCGGGGAACACAGAACTTGCCCTTTGGAGAAGGTCAGTGTGAAAGAAGCAAAAGGAGAATTGTTATCGTTTGCAGTTATAGGACTGGCTGGGAACAGTAGTCCGCTTATTACCATGTGCTAGGCCATCGGGGAGGGGTACCGAGTATCTCTGGCCTGGTAAAGCACTCTGGTAATATCATTCAAGGGACTGTCTATTATTATTATTAGTATTATACAGGATGTATATAGCGCCAACAGTTTGCGCAGCACATTACAATATAAAAGGGAGACAATACAGTTATAATACAATAAAATACAAAAGGATTAAGAGGGCCCTGCTCAGAAGAGCTTACAATCTAATAGGGTGGGGCATGTGGTACAAAAGGTTGTAACTGTGGGGAATGAGCTGGTGGAAGTGGTAGGAGATTAGTTGGAGACGTGATAGGCTTTCCTGAAGAGATGAGTTTTCAGGGATCGCCTGAAGGTAGCAAGAGTAGGGGATAGCCAGATAGATGGAGGTAGCGAGTTCCAGAGGATGGGAGAGGCTCTGGAGAAATCCTGGAGAAGAGCATGGGAGGAGGAGATGAGAGAGCTTGAAAGCAGGAGGTCTTGAGAAGAGCGGAGAGGTCGATTTGGGTGATATTTGGAGAAAAGATTAGTGATGTAGCTCGGGTCAGAGTTGTGAATGGCTTTGTATGTTGTGGTTTGTATTTTGAATTTAATTCGCTGGGTGATTGGGAGCCAGTGTAGGGATTGGAGTAGAGGGTTGGCAGACACTGAGCGGTTGGTATGGTGGATAAGTCTGGCAGCAGCATTCATGATAGACTGAAGAGGGGATAGCCTATGGAGAGGTAGGCCAATGAGAAGGAAGTTGCAATAGTCAAGGTGAGAGATAACAAGGGAGTGAATGAGGAGCTTGGTGGTTTCATTTGTTAAAAAGGGGCGAATTTTAGAGATGTTACGGAGGTGAATTCAACAAACTTTTGACAACGATTGGATTGGAGGCTGAAATGACAAGTCAGAGTCTAGTATTACACCTAGTACCTTGGCATGAGGGGAGGGACTGATGGTTGCATTGTTGATTTTGATGGAAAAGTCATGGAGGGGGGCACGGGCAGGGGGGAATATTAATAGCTCAGTTTTAGAGAGATTTTGTTTAAGGAAGTGGTGCGACATCCATGCTGATATGTCAGTTAGTAAGTTAGTAATGCGAGAGGAGACTGAAGGAGTGAGGTGAGGAGTAGACAGATAGATTTGGGTGTCATCAGCGTATAAGTGGTATTGGAAGCCGTGGGCGATTATTAAGTGACCAAGGGAGGAGGTGTAGATAGAGAAGAGAAGGGGCCCAAGAACCAAGCCTTGGGGACCCCCACAGAAAGGGGCAATGGAGAGGAGGAGACAGAGTTGTAGGTGACCCTGAAGGAGCGCTGTGATAAATAGGCAGAGAACCAGGATAGAGCAGAATCTCGGAGGCCAAGGGAATGTAGTTTATTGAGAAGGAGCGGGTGGTCAACAGTATCAAAGGCCGCAGAGAGGTCAAGTAGTAGGAGTATGGAGTACTGGCTGTTGGTTTTAGCAGTTAGTAAATAGTTAGTGAGTTTTAGTAAGGCAGTTTCTGTGGAGTGCTGCGAGCGAAGGCCAGACTGTAAGGGGTCAAGAAGGTTATTTTCACTGAGGTAGGAGCTAAGACGGTTGTAGACTAAGCATTCTATAAGTTTAGAGGTGAATGGGAGCAATGAGATGGGTCTTAAGTTGTTCAGGTCGGTAGGGTCCAGTGAGGGATTTTTAAGTATGGGAGTGATCTGCGCATGTTTTAGAGGGGAGGGGAAGATGCCACTAGAGAGGGAGAGATTGAAGATGTGGGTGAGGGAGCATAGGATAGAAGAAGAGGGTGACCGTAGTAGTTGTGAGGGAGCAGGATCCAAGGGACAATTGGTTGGGTGGGCATCCGAGAAAATTTTTGTAACCTCTTCAGTAGTAGCCAATTCAAAAGAGGAGAGTGTTGAATGTGCTGCTAGGCAAGGTATGTTGGGTGGGGAAGAAGTAGGCACAGTGGAGATGTCCTCATGAATTGCATCAATCTTGTCTTTGAAGTGATTGGCAATCTCTTGGGCAGTGAGTGAGTTAGTGGGTAGAGGGGGTGGGGGACGAAGCAGAGAGTTAAAGGTTGAGAAGAGCCAACGGGGACTGGATGACAAAGAATTAATAAGAGAGACAAAGTAGGCTTGTTTGGCAGCATGGAGGCATGAATTGTATTTTAGAAGGGCAGATTTATATAGGGTGAAGTTTTGCAGGCATTTGGTTTTACGCCACAGTCGTTCAAGAGCACGGCTATGTCTCTTGAGATTTCTAGTGTTGTCAGTTTGCCAGGGTTGTAACGGTCGGGGCCTGATTCTGCGTGTGGTTAGAGGAGCAAGTGCATCTAGTGATGATGAGAGTGAACTGTTGTAGACAGAGGTGGCCAGGTCAGGGGAGAGATTATGTCATATAGGTGGTCAGTAGCAGAATAGAGAAGAGAAGGGTTAAAGTGGGGAAGGTTTCTACAAGTAATTGTTTGCTGCTTGGAGGGATGGGTGGTTGGAGGCAAGGATACAGTGAAAGTAATGAGGTTGTGATCAGAGAGAGGAAAGGGGGTGTTGGTGAGGTGGCCAGGGTTGCAGAGATGGGAGAATACAAGGTCAAGGGTATTACCATTGGAGTGAGTGGAAGTATGTGTCCATTGGGTTAGGTCAAAAGATGAGGTTAAGTCAAGAAGTTTAGCTGTAGTTGGGCTGTTAACATTGAGAGGAATGTTGAAGTCACCAAGAATAATGGTGGGTATTTCAGAGGAGAGAAAGTAGGGTAGCCAGGCAGCAAAGTCATCAAGAAAGCGCGATACCGGTCCTGGAGGCCAATAAATTGCTGCAATCCTCAGAGAAATGGGAGAAAACAGACGAATACAGTGCATCTCGAAAGAAGAGAGGGATAGAGAGGGAGGGACAGGAAGGACTTCGAAGGTGCTTTGTGGGGATAGAAGGAAGCCGACTCCACCTCCTTTCTGTCTGTTGGGTCTGGGGGAGTGAGTCCAATGGAGACCACCATAGGAGAGGGCAGCAGGAGAAGCTGAGTCAAAATTTTGAAGCCAGGTTTCTGTTATGGTGAGTATGTTAAAGCCATGAGAGATGAAGAGGTCATGTACAGATGTTAGCTTGTTACAGATGGAGCGGGCGTTCCAAAGGGCGCATGAGATTGGTGGACTGCTTTGAGGAAGCAGGGGGATAGAAATGAAACGGAGTGTATTGCGGTGGTTGCCAGAGTGGGAGGAGTATTGGATATGTGGCTTGCATTTGGAAAATGGCAGACCAGGATTAGGAGAAATGTCAACTGAGACTAGGAGAAGGAGGAGGGTGAAGAAGGCAAGGTGGGAGTGGGATGTGCATGAGCGCATGTGTCTAGTGGCACTGGTGTTTATGTCAGCATGTGGGTGCAGCAAATGCAGGAGATGATGGGTGCCATAGTAGGGAGAGGGTAGGAGTGAGGGTGATATGTGCATGCCGCAGGGAAGAGAGGAGGGGTAGAGTAAAGATAATTTGAGGATAGAAGACACCAATGTGAGAAGGAAGAGAATGAGGAGCATGTTAGTGGATAGAGAGTGGGAAACTAACTTAATATAAAATAAATGTCAAAAGCTGGTTTGCTTGTCTTGCAGAATGGAGCAGAGTTCTTGTTGTTGTTCATCCAGCTTTAGTTATCCTGCTTTCGTTAAACTGCGTTGGTGAAACTGTGCATCACTCGTGACAGAGCCACGATGTCTGCACCTTGCCCCTGTCTGCGCCACCCCATAAGCTGCCATACATTTATAGGGAGACTAAGCAGGGATGCATTTCTCAGTTGGTCATTATTGGGTCTGATATGAGACACCTGAATATGGGGAGGAGATGGCCAGTACCAGACCAGCTACAGACACAGGCTAGGGTCGTAAAGCTAATTACCTCTCTTGATCACTCAAGCCACATGGAGTTGAGAATCAATCACCAGTAATATTGCTATTGCAGTGTGTTTGTTATAGATCTAGCATTAAATATAGAAGTATAAAGATATGGCAGCAGGTGACAATTACCAAAAATATGTTACAGCAATGTCAGTTCAGTAGAGATGTACAGATGGATAGGAGACAATTACCAAAAATATGTTACAGCAAAGTCAGTTCAGTAGAGATGAACAGATGGATATGAGACAATTACCAAAAATATGTTACAGCAAAGTCAGTTCAGTAGAGATGTACAGATGGATAGGAGACAATTACCTGTAAAAGAGCAGAGAAGACATTATCAGAATTGATAACTGCGTAGGTGAAACCGCGCATCACTCGTGACAGAGCCATGATGTCTGCAGCTTGCCCCTGTCTGCGCCACCCCATAAGCTGCCATAAATTTATAGGGAGATTAAGCAGGGATGCATTTCTCAGTATTATTGGGTCTGATGTGAGACACCTGAATATGGGGAGGAGATGTGTAGCTACCAAATTCACTGAGCCACCGGGGAGAGGTACTGTATGCCTCTGGCTTATTGATTTGCTCAAGCAACAACATTAAGAGACTTTAGTACAGTAACAAAGTACAGCCAGAAAGCTGGGGTTATTCAGAGTGATCCCTTCATGTCTTACTGGAAGTGAAGAAACAGGAATCTAACAGTTTTGCGGTAGAGCATTTGTACAAGAAGAGAGGAATCTAGAGGAGTGATAATCTGCAGGAGTGAGTGCAGAGGAAAAGGAGCAATAGTCTGCAGTGGAGATATCCAGAGGAAATAGACTGTGAATGTTAGAAGTGCATCATTTTCAGAGCTAAAGCTGCTAATCAATGTTCTACAAATGTGATGACAATTCAATAAGTGCTATGGGCATCCCATATCTTCCTTTACCCCAAACAAGTTGTATCCCGCAATAAACGCAACATAACTATACCATACACACACACCACCCATTTATGTTCCTATCTGACCCAAGTGTCTTCTCTGACATTATCATAGATAATAAAAGTTTAAATCCCTGTAAAATAAAAAAAATCCACTCTTGCAGTAGGGTCCCCCTACTGCATGGGTTAAATGCTCATTTAGTCTAGGGGCAGAGGATTAAGGTATAAATACCTAAGGGCTAGGTTCACCTTTAATTAAAAAAAGTTATATATGCACATATTTTTGCCAGTTAAAAATTAGCATTCATTATTTTTTAAAACAGTAGCCCACAAAGTATTGCACCCATGATGCTCAGCAGACTGCTTGTGCAACTTTAAAATAGGAGAGGGGGTCAACTAGAACATGTTACACCCTGAATACTGGTGTAACATGAAAAATGTATAATTTAAGCTAGTACACACGCATAGTTTTTCTTTTTTTTTTTTTCAAATTGTTCTTGCATCTACACAAGTGATGTGGCTGCAGGAATATGCAGGGACATTGTATTCTGATAGTAGGGAGCCCTGCCCGCCCAGTCAGAATACACTGATTAGTGCTGCAGCTGAAAGTCGCTGATTGAACAAGGTTTTCCAGCAGTCCTTTCCAACAGAAGCTGATCTAATGATTGGCTTCTAACCTCTTTGTGTAGCCAGCTTTACATTATTCCTTGCTCCAGCAGGCTCCCTCCACTGCTGTGACTTGTCCCCTTCAGCTTCCAATTAATGACTGCGGTCACACTCCAGCCTTCCCATCTGTCACAGACCTAGCCGGGACAGAGGCTGTTGGAGAGGACTGTATGCAAGCCTGTTGCCTTTTGATTATGGGCCCTGGATTTTCAATGGATTCATTCTGTTGGGACACATCCTGTGAGGAGATGCTAATGTCATCAACTTCACTTACCTGTCTGATGTCAGCTATAATGTGTTCAATGTAAATAAGTTTAGTCTAGGTTCTAAGGATATTCAACTCATTGTTGTTTGTTCTAATTAACCCTGTGTTGATGTTTATGGTAATGTGTGTAAATTGAATGAGCTGATCACATTGTCCTCTATACAATGTAGGAGACGGGACGACTCCTATTGGAGCTCATGTTAATTAGGTTAGCTTTGAGTCATCCTGGTGTATAAATGTGTGGGAGATCTCAAATAAAGAGTAGTTCTGATGTACTCCAAGACTGGTGTTGTCTAGTTCTTGGGGTTCCTATAGCCAGATCCATTGGACTCGTGTTCCAGAACTTAGGAAGCGGTATATGACGGAAGCACTCAAGCGGAGTGTGGGACGTTCCATGACATTGGTGGCAAGCAGCGGGAAAGCTTCCTGAAGTCTGGGACATCCAAACCTCCAACTGGATCCAAGATCAGCATAGCAGACTTCAGTCACCCCAGCGGAGATATGGACCTGGCATCAGAATTCCCGGGGCTGCTGCGGATCATCCTTTCAACATACACCAGGACTGTGTCTGAGGATGAATACCTGGAGCTTAGGCAGCAAATTCGGGTGGAGCTCTGGATTGCAGCCCTCTGTCTCGCTGGTATAAAACAGGGCAAGTGCTTTCCAACCCAAGAGCAACGGGCCAGTGACCAACGGGCATTGCGGATGGCACTCCTGGGAGAGCAGCCCCAGGAGCAATGGGTGACTGAGTTGGACAGGTTGGTCCAGCAGGAGATAGAGCTGGACAATCGTTATCGGGCTCTGCAATGGCACGCAGAGGAGGGATATTTAGTGGAGACAACAGAATGCTCTCCGGAGGGATATGACTTTGGCGGCCCTGGATTGCTGTGGGAGAGCCTTACAGATCTTTTTATGTTTGGCGATGAAGGGGAACCTGACCTTGAGGACCTGAGAGACTATAGAGAGTCTATGCTCGGTCTTGCAGGGGTCTCAGAGCTCAAACCTGATCTGGACCATTTGCTAAGGAAGGAACAGCATCTTGAAAGGGCATACAGGAAACTGCTAGAACAAGTTCAGCAGCATGCCAGAGAATCGGCAGTGGACAATCTGAAGATTGCCATCCCCAAACCTGAAGTGCTGACAACAGGGCAGAGCTCTGCTAACCTCTGCCCAGAAATGATAGCATCTTCTGGGTTCCATGGACAGGAGATGGTGAACCTCTATCCCCAGACATCAGTTGCAGAGACATGGGATTTGATAGACTTTTCTGCTGAGGAAGAACAACCTGATGAGCCTCCAGCAGAAGAGCTGCTATCAGGGCCAAAGTTCACTGTGTTCTGCCCAGCACCAACAGTGGCTTCAGCCTTCCCGAGAGAAGAGGTAGTCGGCCTTTCTCCCACAACACTGACAGGGACATGTGATTTTCTGCCAGCAGCATCTATGGAGTTAAAACAAACTTCTCCAGCTGAAGATCTGGTAACTGAACAGAGGGTCCAAGACCTCTGTCCCACACTTTTACCAATTCCAGAGACTGGGGATTTAATAGACGTTTCTGTAGAGGAGGAACCACCTGGCAAACCCCCAGCAGAAGTGCTGGCAACCGGACAGAGGGTCCAAGACCTCTGCCCCACACCTGCAGCAATTGTGGAGGCTCAGGCTGAGAAGATGGCAATCACTTCCCAGCAGCAGATACAGGGGGAGAAGGGAGAGGAGGTGTGTGTTGTCCCTCCCCAACAGTTGGCCAGGGTGGAGGAAGTGGGCTTTCCTCCCCAGCAAAGATCCGTGTACCTGGGAGACAGTACCATCGACATGTCGTCCCAGCAGCCAGATGAGGGAATGGAAAAGGAAGCAGCCGGCTCACCTCCCCAATGGCAGCTACACAGTTTGGGAGGGGAGGAAGCCAGCCTCCTGCCCTAACAGTTAGCCGGAGCGGAGGATGCGGAGTCCCCAGCAGAAGTGCTGGCAACAGGGCAGAGTGCTACCAACCTCTGCCCAGCACCGGCAACAACTACAGAGTTCCAGGGAGGCGGGGCAGTCGGCCTCCCTCTCCAACAGTTAGCCGGAGCAGATGGTGTGGGGTTTCCAGCAGAAGGGCTGGCAACAGGGCCGAGAACTGCTGGACTCTGCCCTCAACTAACAGAGGATGGATTTCCTGTGAAGGTGGATGGGACTTCAGTCTCCACCTGTATACCCCAGGGATGCTTGGCAGTGGGCCCCGATCCCCAACAGCATGACAGAGTGAGCCCAGACACCCTGTCTTCTCTCCAGCGGCAGAAAGGATTCCAGGGAGAAGAGCCAGTCCAGGCCTCTCCCCAGCGGCAGATATGTTCTCTGAGAGAGGCAGAGGTTGGCTGGGTGAGTAATACTCTGTTTGGAACAATTTGTTTGGGGTACTGTGTGGGTACAGGCAGTAGAGGACTGGAACTATGGACTAACTTCGGAGTCAACCCGTCTGGGGTCTCCTCCTGTGTTAGTCTCCTGCCGAAAGGGGAGAAATGTGACAGACCTAGCCGGGACAGAGGCTGTTGGAGAGGACTGTATGCAAGCCTGTTGCCTTTTGATTATGGGCCCTGGATTTTCAATGGATTCATTCTGTTGGGACACATCCTGTGAGGAGATGCTAATGTCATCAACTTCACTCACCTGTCTGATGTCAGCTATAATGTGTTTAATGTAAATAAGTTTAGTCTAGGTTCTAAGGGTATTCAACTCATTGTTGTTTGTTCTAATTAACCCTGTGTTGATGTTTATGGTAATGTGTGTAAATTGAATGAGCTGATCACATTGTCCTCTATACAATGTAGGAGACGGGACGACTCCTATTGGAGCTCATGTTAATTAGGTTAGCTTTGAGTCATCCTGGTGTATAAATGTGTGGGAGATCTCAAATAAAGAGTAGTTCTGATGTACTCCAAGACTGGTGTTGTCTAGTTCTTGGGGTTCCTATAGCCAGATCCATTGGACTCGTGTTCCAGAACTTAGGAAGCGGTATATGATGGAAGCACTCAAGCGGAGTGTGGGACGTTCCGTGACACCATCATACCATACAGGGTTAATGTTCCTGTACGATACTGTATGTGATGTAAAGGCTTTGTGTTGAGGAAAAGAGCACTGGACCTGGCTGGAACATGGAATAAGGTAAGTGAAAGAGTCTATTTCTCCCCCTCCCCCAAACACATACACTGCAAGGGTGGACTTTTTGTTACTTTTTCTAGAGTTGGCTCTATTATGCAATCACATTCCTTGCTGTTTATACTTCAATATTTTAATAGGTTAGGAATATACTGGGACTTCTGAGGTGATACACAGATGTATACCATATAACCATTATAACTTATTTAAAAAGATGTGCATGTGGAACACATCTATTTAGCATCTCAGAGGTCCCAGTATATTCCTAACCTATTCAACAAATTTACTCTCTCTCTTAGTAAACCTGCAATGCAAGGTGCAGGGCAGGTTTACAGACCGGATAGTACAAGGTGGGAGGCAGAGAAGGTTGGGACTTATAGGAAGAAGGTGTAGTTTGCCATCTAATCTCTCAAAACTTCAGTCAGGGAGAGTTCTGCAGTGTGCTGGGCAGGAAGAAGTGATAGGGGCTCCTGTGTAATCTTCTCTTCTAGCTCCGCCCACCTGTAATGGAGCTCTGTGAAAGCCCCGACTCAGCCAGCCCCACTAACAGGAACCCAGGGGGCGAGATGAGGGAGAGGGTGTTCTACCTTTCTAAAAAGGGGCATGGCTGCTGCCTCAGAAAGGGGTTAGGCAATCAGGAAGGGCGCATACTCTGCTCTCTTTTAATGCAGGCTAGAGCGTAAGATCGTGATACTCTTCTGCCTGCTAACAACCCGCCCCCTCATACACTCTGCCTAGGGCACCCCCCACCCCCTGTACTGGCCCTGGGTATGAATACTCTTTCAAGGCACTGTAGATGGGAATTGCTGTTAAGGGGAATATGCCCACCTGGCCCCTGGACCCTGCTCCCTTGCAAATGCTATGGTCAGCCTCTGGCTCTATCCCACACTCTCTTACTCACATCTGCAAGCTCTCCCTCTCTTCTGGCTCTCATTGGACCCTACCAAACTTAACAACTTATGTTACATCTCCTTGCTCCCCTTTTCCTCCAAACTCCTTGAATGTCTGGTCTACAATCGACTAAGCAAACATCACACTGAGAACAACATTCTTGATCCCCTTCGGTATGAATTTCGCCCTCAACATTCCACAGAAACTGCTCTCCTAAAACTCACAAACAATCTTCTAATGGCTAAAACCAATGGACACTGGACAATAGACAATGGATATTCTGAACTCCTACTGCTGGACCTCTCTGCTGCTTTTGGCACAGTGGACCACCCCCTCCTCCTCAAAACATGCCTCTTCTTTGGTCTCTGTGACTGTACTCTTCACTATCCCACTGCACCATTAGCATCACTGCAATTCTTCCTTTCTCTGTCAGGGTCCCCCAAAGTTCTGTTCTTTGACCTTTCCTATTCTCGATCTACACTTCCTCCTCGAGTCAGTTGATAGCTTCCCATGGCTTCCAGTATTATTTCTAATAGGTGCTAGGTGTAATCCTGGACTTTGAAATATTCTTCCAGGCCATATTTAATCAATGTTCAAATCTCGCTGCCTTAACATCTGCAACATCTCTAAAATATGCCCCTTTCTAGCCAATGACACAACAAAGCTTCTATTTCACACTCTTGTCACCACTGACCTCGACTACTGCAACTCCCTCCTCACTGGATTACCCTACATAGGCTAGACCCTCTTCAGTAGATCATGAATGCTGATGCCAGACTCATCCACCTTACCAACTGTTCAGCTACTCCACTCTGCCAATCCCTCCACTGGCTTCTGCTCACCCAACAAATTAAATTCAAAATACTAACAAAGCCATCCACAACTCTGCCCCAGCTACATCACTAACCTAGTCTCGAAATATCAACCAAATCGTTCTCTTCCTTCCTCCAAATACCTCCTGCACTTTAGATCCCTTGTCACCTCCTCCCATGCTTGCCTCCAGATCCTCTCCTAAGCCTCTCCCCTCCTATGTAACTCTCCACCCTAATCTGTCCAACTATCTCCTACTCTGTCCACTTTATATGATACCTGAAAACCATTCTCTTCAGAGAGGCCTATCCTGCCCCCACCTAACAACTGTACTTTTATTTTCCTCAATAGCTCACCACCAACAGTTATTACCTATTTAATCTCTTGACTCTCCCTCCTAGATTGTAAGCTCTAACGGGCAGAGCCCTCTGATTCCTACTGTATTGAATTGTATTGTAACTGTATTATTTGCCTTCATGTTGTAAAGCGCTGCGTAAACTGTTGGCGCTATATAAATTCTGTATAAAAAGAATATATTATTAAAGACTGTTTGGGGCCAGGTTAGTTTATTCGAACAACGGGAACCAAATCTTTTTCTTTCCCACATATTTACATATTTTTATTTTATTACACATATCTTTACACAGTATTTTACATATGTATTGCACATTCACATCAGTCCCTGTCCTCAAGGAACTTACAATCTAGGGTCTCACATTTATATGTACACTTACCAGGGCCAATATAAACAGTATCCAATTAACCTACCAGCATGCTGTATATAAAGTGGACAGCACTACCAAAAATCTATACTCACACAATATAAATTATATATATTCTGTAAACCTTATATATCAAAGTGCTAAATATGCAAAAATACAAATTAAATCAATTATTGCTATCAAAAATACATAAAAGAGCTACATGCAATATGTAGATAAGCAAATACCGTATTTATCGGCGTATAACACCCACTTTTTCCCCCTGAAAATAGGGGAAAAATCAGCGGTGCATGTTATACGCTGATAGTGTACCTCAGAGAAGGAGAGGGACGAGCGCCGCAGCCGCCGGAATTGTTTGTTTGTCCACGATCGCTGCCGGAATCACCGAGCCGTCATGTCTTGTTTACTCGGCTCTGACGTCACACACACGTCCCGCCTCCACCACCGGCATTGGACCAGTGTTCTGTCAATCACAGGAGCTGGTCCAATGGCAATGGCGGAGGCGGGACGTGCGTATGTGAGAGCCGAGTACTGTAAACACAAGATGACTGCTCAGCGATTCCGGCGGCGCTCGTCCCCCTCCTAAATTCCTGCACTGCATGAGAGATAGTGAGGCTGTGAATAGGCATCAGGCTGCATTGGATGGGTGCAGATCAGGCTGCAGATGGGCACAGAGGCTGCATAGAGGCATCAGGCTGCATTGGATGGGTGCAGATCAGGCTGCAGATGGGCACAGAGGCTGCATTGAGGCTGCAGATGGGCATTCGGCTGAATTGAGACTGCAGATGGGCACTAATCAGGCTGCATTGATTGTCACTGACCATTATTTTGCTTTAAAGTGGTTTATTTGAAAAAAAAATGTTTTTCCCTTTAACTTTGCTCTTAAATTGGGGTGCGTGTTATACGCCGGCGCGTGTTATACGCCGATAAATACGTTACATATAAAATCTGTGCAAAAATTTCATATATCCATAATTGCAGCTATTTCAATATTATTGCAAAAATAGTAAAGTTACTAAAAAACATAATAAAGTTGGAGATCATTACTGTTTGGCAAGGGAACTGGCACACTTGTCTGTGAGGTGGTTTGGTGTTCTTACACGTGGACTTTCATAATTTTCAAGATTTCACATTTGGAACTTTATATATTTTTCTTTGAAGTTTACGTCTTAGTTATGCATAAGTGAATAATATGTTATGGGGTTGTTATTTTATTATTTATTTGATGCACATTGTTTATTATAGTTTAAAATGAGTTAACCTTATTTTTTCACACACATATTTTTGTATTGATCACTACAGAGATATTGGTATTGCACACCTTTTAGAGTAATTATTTTTGTAATTCCTTTGTGTCTGGAATATACTATAGGTTGCTGCATTACCTCTTTTTGCACTAAGCGCACAATTTTCTCTGTGTTTATAAATATATTATGTATTGTAGTATTTATGAATTTTAATAAGAGCATTTCTGAATTTTTTCACTGACTGTTAAGCAATTATTAAGCAATCAAAATATCTGTGCTGGCTGCTTTTCTCATACTGTATATCGTTTTTTTTTATCATTAAAGAATTTTTATTGAAATTTCCATACAAATAACAGAAAAATTAAAGGCAGCTGGTTTTGATATATAACAATCAGGTATAGCAGTAAAACATTTATATACTAATCTCAATCAAAGTAATGGACAGTAGGATCAAATAAAGCATACATAAACAGTAGGGATGAGCCGAACACCCCCCTGTTCGGTTCGCACCAGAATATGCGAACAGGAAAAAAGTTTGTTCGAACACGCGAACACCGTTAAAGTCTATGGGACACGAACATGAATAATCAAAAGTGCTAATTTTAAAGGCTTATATGCAAGTTATTGTCATAAAAAAAGTGTTTGGGGACCCGGGTCCTGCCCCAGGGGACATGGATCAATGCAAAAAAAGTTTTAAAAACGGCCGTTTTTTCAGGAGCAGTGATTTTAATAATGCTTAAAGTCAAACAATAAAAGTGTAATATCCCTTTAAATTTCGTACCTGGGGGGTGTCTATAGTATGCCTGTAAAGGGGCGCATGTTTCCTGTGTTTAGAACAGTCTGACAGCAAAATGACATTTGGAAGGAAAAAACCCATTTAAAACTACTCGCGGCTATTGCATTGCCGACAATACACATAGAAGTTCATTGATAAAAACGGCATGGGAATTTCCCACAGGAAAACCCCGAACTAAAATTTAAAAAAAAAAATGACATGGGAGTCCCCCTAAATTCCATACCAGGCCCTTCAGGTCTGGTATGGATATTAAGGGGAATCCCGGCCAAAATTTTTTAAAAAAATGACGTGGGGTTCCCCCTAAATTCCATACCAGACCTGAAGGGTCTGGTATGGGTTTTAAGGGGAACCCCGCGCCAAAAAAAAAACGGCGTGGGGCCCCCCAAACATCCATACCAGACCCTTATCCGAGCACGCAACCTGGCAGGCCGCAGAAAAAGAGGGGGGGACGAGAGTGCGGCCCCCCCCTCCTGAACCGTACCAGGCGACATGCCCTCAACATTGGGAGGGTGCTTTGGGGTAGCCCCCCAAAACACCTTGTCCCCATGTTGATGAGGACAAGGGCCTCATCCCCACAACCCTGGCCGGTGGTTGTGGGGGTCTGCGGGCGGGGGGCTTATCGGAATCTGGAAGCCCCCTTTAACAAGGGGACCCCCAGATCCCGGCCCCCCCCCCTGTGTGAAATGGTAAGGGGGTACTTACCCCTACCATTTCACTAAAAAACTGTCAAAAATGTTAAAAATTACAAGAGACAGTTTTTGACAATTCCTTTATTTAAATGCTTCTTCTTTCTTCTATCTTCCTTCATCTTCTTCTGGTTCCTCTGGCTCTTCTGGTTCTTCCTCCGGCGTTCTCGTCTAGCATCTCCTCCGCGGCGTCTTCTATCTTCTTCTCCTGGGGCCGCTCCGCACCCATGGCATGGGGGGAGGCTCCCGCTCTTCTCTTCATCTTCTTCTTCATCCTCTTCTCTTCTTCCTTCTTCTCTTCTTCTCTTCTTCATTTTCTTCTCCGGGCCGCTCCGCATGCATGCTGGCATGGAGGGAGGCTCCCGCTGTGTGACGGAGTCTCCTCGTCTGACGGTTCTTAAATAACGGGGGGCGGGGCCACCCGGTGACCCCGCCCCCTCTGACGCACGGTGACTTGACGGGACTTCCCTGTGACGTCACAGGGAATGCCACAGGGAAGTCCCGTCATGTCCCGTGCGTCAGAGGGGGGGCGGCCCGAGGAGAAGAAGATAGAAGACACCGCGGAGGAGATGCTGGACGAGAACGCCGGAGGAAGAACCAGAAGAGCCAGAAGAACCAGAAGAAGTTGAAGGAAGATAGAAGAAAGAAGAAGCATTTAAATAAAGGAATTGTCAAAAACTGTCTCTTGTCATTTTTAACATTTTTGACAGTTTTTTAGTGAAATGGTAGGGGTAAGTACCCCCTTACCATTTCACACAGGGGGGGGCTGGGATCTGGGGGTCCCCTTGTTAAAGGGGGCTTCCAGATTCCGATAAGCCCCCCGCCCGCAGACCCCCACAACCACCGGCCAGGGTTGTAGGGATGAGGCCCTTGTCCTCATCAACATGGGGACAAGGTGTTTTGGGGGGCTACCCCAAAGCACCCTCTCAATGTTGAGGGCATGTGGCCTGGTACGGTTCAGGAGGGGGGGCGCACTCTCGTCCCCCCCCCCTCTTTTCCTGTGGCCTGCCAGGTTGCGTGCTCGGATAAGGGTCTGGTATGGATTCTTGGGGGGACCCCACGCCGTTTTTTTTTTTGGCGCGGGGTTCCCCTTAAAATCCATACCAGACCTGAAGGGTCTGGTATGGAATTTAGGGGGACTTCCACGTCATTTTTTTTTTTAATTTTGGCCGGGGTTCCCCTTAAAATCCATACCAGACCTGAAGGGTCTGGTATGGAATTTAGGGGGACTCCCACGTCATTTTTTTTTTTTAATTTTGGGTGGGGGTTTCCCTGTGGGGAATTCCCATGCCGTTTTTATCAATGAACTTCTATGTGTATTGTCGGCAATGCAATAGCCGCGGGTAGTTTTAAATGTGTTTTTTCCTTCCAAATGTAATTTTGCTCTCAGACTGTTCTAAACACGGGAAACATGCGCCCCTTTACAGGCATACTATAGACACCCCCCAGCTATGAAATTTAAAAGGATATTACACTTTTATTGTTTGACTTTAAGCATTATTAAAATCACTGCTCCTGAAAAAACGGCCGTTTTTAAAACTTTTTTTTGCATTGATCCATGTCCCCTGGGGCAGGACCCGGGTCCCCAAACACTTTTTATGACAATAACTTGCATATAAGCCTTTAAAATTAGCACTTTTGATTTCTCCCATAGACTTTTAAAGGGTGTTCTGCGGCATTCGAATTTGCCGCGAACACCCCAAATTGTTCGCTGTTCGGCGAACTTGTGAACAGCCAATGTTCGAGTCGAACATGAGTTCGACTCGAACTCGAAGCTCATCCTTAATAAACAGTATAGTAACATCCCTGTTTACCCCATTGGGTTCTAACTGTAAACAGGCTAATATAATGACAACATTATCATGGACAATTCGAGAAATTAGAAAAAGAGAGAACTGTGAAGCCTTGATATTACTCATGGAATAATACTGAAATATGGTTTAAGAACTGCAGCTCATGTTTTTGAGTGAGGTAGAAGCTCTAGGGTAACTAGTCCATATTTGCCTCAATTTCTCAAACTTGACCATGTTGTAATTTTTATACGCCAACATTAACTCATATTGAGCTTCAACCTTATAACAACATCAGATAAATTCGGTGCTTCATTAGATTTCCATAGTTTTGTTATAGTCAGCCTTGCTGCTATTAATACATTTGCTACTACTGTTCTATATTCTACAGAGTAAAGATCCAGATTTATTCCGAAAAGGGCCATTGCGGGAGTAAGGGGAAAAAAATTACCAGTGAGGTTAGCAATAAATGTCTAAACTGATTTCCAAAAACTACTAAGATTTTTGCAATTCCATAAAATATGATGAAGGGAACCAGTTTGTTCATTGCATCGCCAGCAAGTTGGGGAGAGTGATGGGTAGATTTTGATAAGTTTATATGGTGTAAGGTACCATCTGTTTAATATCTTCTGGGCATTATCCCAATGTTTAACGCAGGATGATGCCTTAGTGCTCAGAATTATGGTCTTATTCCATTGTTGCCAAGAAATAGATAAGGAAAGATCCTTTTCCCATTTCAGCATATTATTGGTTTTAACAGATTTAGGGAATTCTGAGAAAAGTTTGTAAAATAAGGATATTCCTTTCTTATCACAAGCGTATTTGTTCAGTAGGAACTTCCAGATTATTGGTGGGATATTCATGCTCGATTCTGGGTCAAGTTTATTTAATCTTTCAAAATGTCTAAGTTTTTTTAACACCAACTCTTTATATTCTAGGGGTAGGTTGACATAGTAATTAAACCCCTGTGAAATCTAATTATTCACTGAGATACGGGCTCTACAGTAGTCCAGCACTCTTAAGGGCACAGGGATTTTAATTAGTTCACCTAGTTATTTTGATTTAGATAATATGTGTTTCCAAGCTATCAACGTGGATTTAACAATGATGAATTTTGGTATTACGACTTTAGGAAGCAAAGCATATGCTATAACTAATGCACACATGTCATTGCCCTTAGTGACTCCTTTTTCAATATTTACACCCATTCCACCTTTATTCTTAGTAGTGGTAAAAATTGTGAAGGCTACTCTAGGTTTTTTATCATTCCAAATAATTTTTTTAAGCTTTAGATTCACCTGGTTGAAAAATGTATTGTTCACCTGGATGGGGAGCGAGTGGAAATAATAAAGAATTTTAGGAAGGGTCTGCATTTTAAAATCCACTATTTTCCCTACCCAGGAGAGTTGTGTTTTATGGAAAGATTGGAGATCCTTATTTATATTTTCTAGTAGATTAGGGAAATTTACTTCATATAATTTGGCTGTTGGATAGGTAAGTTGGATCCCCAAATAAGGAATGGAGGGCTGGTCCCAATTGTAAGTCATTTTATTTTTAAGGGTCATGTAGCTTTTTTGGGATATATTCATAGGCAGGACATGACATTTGTTGCTATTAATTTTGTAGTATGAGGTTTTTTCAAAGGATTCTAATATATTTTGCACATTGGTGAGAGAGGTTTCAGGATTGGATAAGGAAAGTATTATATCATCGGCGAATAATCCTAATTTTTGTTCAATATTGCCCACTTTAATACCTGTAATTGATTCATTAGAAAGGATTAGTTCTGCCAAAAGTTCTATTGCCAATGAAAATATTATAGGCGAAAGAGGGCAGCCCTGTCTTGTGCCATTAGAAAGGTCAAAGCTTTTCGACATATTTCCTGAAGTGAATACTTTAGCTGAGGGCTTCGTATAGAGAGACATTATGGCTGAATGAATGAAACCTGTAAATCTGAATTTCATAAGTGTTGCCGATAGATAGCCACAATGAACTCTATCGAATGCCTTCTCTGCATCTAAAGCAAGAAGCAGAGAAGGCACTCCACTATTCTCCACTTGTTGAATCAAATTAATCATACGCCTTGTTCCTGTATATAGTTTTTGACCTAAGTGTGGTTACACTTCTATTGCTAAAAAAATTTGTTCCAACACTAAGGCTGGGTTCACACTGAAGCACGGAGTGGCTCACAGCAGGGGTCCGGTGCGTCCATGTTCACCGTTTAAGGTCCAATTTCAGTCTGAATTTTTGGCTGAATTCAGACCTGAAACAGAGCAGAAGATGCACAGGACTCCTGTGCAATCCACACCGGAGCCACTCCGGAGATGTGTGAATCTACTCCAGTCATAATCTCCTGACATGCAAATTGGATGCAGTTAAAGCCGCGTCCAATTCGCAGTAGTGTGAACCCAGCTTAAACCTTGGGGTACACCACGTACAACTTTAGACTATTCAGAGTATAAGTCTTTAATCAAACTCTGAACACAGCCTTTAATCCAGTTTTCTATCCATTGACAGACCTTAATGTGGAGAGGGAGGGAGAAAACGGGGAAAAGGCTCATACAGACCCCTGCCCCTCCCCTCTCATTGTCCAGGCAACCAGCTCAGTGTATACTGGGAAAGAATAGGGCTCAATGTGGAGTCTCCAGTGATGAAGTTAATAGGGTCTCTGTAAAAGATCTCCAGATTTTCCAGTATTTCTCTTTTTACTCCCATAGAATCATAGTGAGTAGCCCCATTTGTTAAATTTCTGTGATCATAGCTTTCCACTGTGCGATGATGGGTTGAAAGCTTCGCTTTCACATTGCTGGGATGCAGGTCTTAGCAGCATTGAGGAGGTGTATGAGCAATAAGCCCTTATATCTCTTACTAGGAAGAGTGGTATCATGCAATAGGTACGCTGCCGGGGTTCTTGACCAGGGAAGTTCAGAGCTCACCTAAATTTCTAATTCCTCAGTAAAATTCCCCCAATTCCACCTCCCTATAACCCCTCCAAAAGAGCAAGAGCACTCAGAAATGGAGTTAAAATGGCCAAATCGACCTTTTATTAAACATAAACTTTTAAATAACAGACACCTACTGATCTTACCACTACCCTGTTACTCTGAATTGAACCAGATCAACTAGCGGAGACTATTCCTAAAGTGGGTCCGACCACTCTCCATTGGGGCATTCCCAAAAGATATGTAGGAGGGGTCCCTCTGAATCTAAGCATCTGCAAAATGGGAACAACCACTGGAGGTCACTGGATGTTCTGTATCATCTGGTTAGTAATTTGTAATTTTTCTTAATACTTACAAGCAATAATAGAGGCTTTGTGCATGAAAAAAAAAAGCACTATACGATCCATTTGAGCTTAGCGATAAGATATATATATATATATATATATATATATATATATATATATATATATATATATATATATATATATATATATAATATGCGCTGGGTGACCTTGTCCCGGCACTGTTCATACCCCTGAAATTTTCCACATTTTGTCATGTTACAAACAAAAACGTGAATGTATTTTATTGGGATTTTATGGGATAGACCAACACAAAGTGGCATATGATTGTGAAGTGAAAGGAAAATTATAAATCGTTTTCAAATATTTTTACAAATAAATATCTAAAAAGGGTGGAGTGCATTTGTATTCAGCCCCCTTTACTCTGATACCTCTAACTAACATCTAGTTGAACCAATAACCTTCAGAAGTCACCTAATTAGTAAATAGAGTCCACCTGTGTGTAATTTAATCTCAGTATAAATACAGCTGTTCTGGGAAGTCCTCAGAGGTTTGTTAGAGAACCTTAGTGAACAAACAGCATCACGAAGGCCAAGGAACACACCAGACAGGCCAGGGATAAAGTTGCGGAGAAGTTTAAAGCAGGGTTAGGTTATAAAAAAAGATCCATCATCTGAAAATGGAAAGAGTATGGCACAACTGCAAACCTACCAGGACATGGCCGTCCACCTAAACTGACAGGTCAGGCAAGGAGAGCATTAATCAGAGAAGCAACCAAGAGGTTCATGGTAACTCTAGAGGAGCTGCAGAGATCCACAGCTCAGGTGGTAGAATCTGTCCACAGGAGTGGTGACAGGATCATGTTGTGGGGGTGTTTTTCTTCAGCAGGGACAGGAAAGCTGGTCAGAGTTGATGGCAAGTTGGATGGAGCCAAATACAGGGCAATCTTAGAAGAAAACCTGTTAGAATCTGCAAAAGACTTGAGACTGGGGCGGAGGTTCATCTTCCAGCAGGACAATGACCCTAAACATACAGCCAGAGCTACAATGGAATGGTTTAGATCAAAGTATATTCATGTGTTAGAATGGCCCATTTAAAGTCCAGACCTAAATCCAATTGAGAATCTGTGGCAAGACTTGAAAATTGCTGTTCAGACGCTCTCTATCCAATCTGACAGAGCTGGAGCTATTTTGCAAAGAAGAATGGGCAATAATTTCACTCTCTAGATGTGCAAAGCTGGTAGGGACTTCCCCAAAAAGACTTCCAGCTGTAATTGCAGCAAAAGGTAGTTCTAAAAAGTATTGACTCTGGGGGGCTGAATACAAATGCACGCTCCTTCCACTTCACAAGTATGTGCCACTTTGTATTGGTCTATCACATAATATTCCAATAAAATACATTTATGTTTCCTGTCGCATCTTCATGGCAGCATACACGTTGGGGTTGTGACTCCGCCTCCACAACCTGATAGGACCACATAGCTATAAATTAGAGAGTAGGCACCTGCCCCAGTATTCTCTTATTTTTCCTCACCTGTCAGGACGCACGGATCAGCACCCCCTTACCGCTTCGCCCCAGCCAGGTTCTAGCCTCTCCTGGGTGGAAGTCCTTCTTGTACAGCCTCTAAACGAGCTAAATGGAAGGAGCCCCACTCTGGTGGTCTCAGGGGCACTCATCTCATCTTAAACTGTTGCCAGAAGACAAGCCTTAAACAGGCTTCAAGTGCAAACAGCCCGCAAAAGCCTTAAACAGGCTTGCTGGAGGATTGGCCAGGGAACCATCTATATGGCCTCAAGAAAGTAAGCCTTAAACAGGCTTCATTGTGTGCAGCGGTCTCCATGTTCCCCCCCTCTCCCCCTCTCCCTTTCCGGCATACCTGGGGTGTCCTGCTGGGCTCTGTGGTCCATGCAGTGCTGTGGGGGACCGCCGAGCGTTCTCGGCGTCCTTGCGCATGCGCAGTATGGCTCTCTGGGCGCTGCTAAGCTGTTTTCCAGTCTCCAAGATGGCGCTGGGCGCCTCGCGGCGCTACTGCGCATGCGCAGGCGTCCGACGCTAATGGCGGCAGATTTAAAAACCACAGCATTGCTGTGGAGGCTGCTGATGGTTGCTGCACGCTACAGAAGCCTGCCCCGCGATCCACAGCAAGAGAAAACGCTCTACAAAGGTGGGTCTTACCCCCCCCCCCCACCGTCCAGGCTGGGTCAGCTTCTACATTGCTGCTTATCTTTTCCTTGCAGGTTTCCAACCTATTCACCATGGAGACCGCTGCCCCAGCAGATCACCGCCAGCCAACTAGGTAAGGGGGGGAAGAAGTGGGTAAGTAAGAAGATTGAAAAAGAGAGCACTTCTAACGCTACCTAAATTGGTCAGCCCTACCAGGTCCTCAGGAACGTCTGCGTCAAGACATACAGAATCCTCATGCAGGAGAAGTCGCTCTAGACACAGACGAAGCCGCTCCTACCATAGGAGGAGTCGCTCAAGAGGAAGTCGCAGAAGAAGCCGCTCCAGATCACGTTCTCGGCATGGTCGATCCCGCCACAGAAGGTCGTCCTCACGTAGGCACCGCTCCCCTGCACGCCATGCCCGTCCCGCTGGAAACGCATGCTGGATCTGTGGTGCGGCGGCTCTTCCGGATAAATTGGTCTGTCAGAGATGCCTAGAAGAGGCCACGAGAGAGAGAGCCTCAGAAGTCGGGGACTCAGCCCCTCAGGCCTCAATACCGGATGTGGATCTTTCCACCATTACCTCTCCAGCCCGGGCCAGCACATCAAAGGAGCAAGACTCCCTATCTGATAATGAAGGCCTGGAGGTGTCGGCAGGATTCGACTTTGGCCTCATAGAACTGTTTGTTAAATCGGTCAAGGAGGCAATAGGATGGGAGGAACCCCAGGAAGTCCAGCCAAAGCAGAGAAAATATTTTCCGCAGCTTAAAAAAGGAGCCTGAAACCTTTCCGTTCATCGATGAGCTGGAGGATTTAATCAAAGAAGAGTGGCAGAGGCCAGAGAAAAAATCTAGTCTGAACAACAGACTCCAGAAGCTGTACCCACTCAAGGAGCCTAAAGTGAACCCTCTGGTATCCCCTCCGGTAGTGGACGCATCCTTAATGCGCCTTGCCAGGCATGTTACCCTCCCGCTAGAGGATGCGGTTACGTTTAGAGACGTTCTTGACCGGAAGATCGACACGGATCTCAAGCGGGCTTACCTTTCGGCCGGAGGTGCATGCAGGCCTGCGATAGCACTCGCGGCAGTAGGAAGGGCCATCTCGAGTTGGTCTTCAAACACGGAAAAGCTGGTATTAGAGGGGGCGGACCAAGAGAAAATTGTGAAGGCATTACAAGAGTTAAGCCTGGCTGGTGATTTCGTGGCTGAGGCCTCAGTTGACACTATCAGGTCTGCTTCAAAGTCTATGTTGGCCTCAGTGATGGCCAGAAGAGCTTTGTGGCTTAAGCCCTGGACGGCGGATCCGGCATCCAAGTCCAACTGGTGCCGTATTCCGTTTGACGGTGAGCACCTTTTCGGGACAAAATTAGATACGGCCATCTCCAAGGTAACTGGTGGAAAATCCGGGCTCATTCCCTCAGATAGGAGGCCCAAACAGAGACCCCCTCCTTTTAAGCGGAATCTCCCAGAAAGGTATAGAGACGCGAAAGCGTACAGACCAGGGAAGGAGTATAGAAGGAACTGGAAGAACCCTCAAACTTCCTTTATGAAATTCCAAAAACCTAAGACCTCCGCTCCCAGTGACCAGAAGCCTTTTTGAAGGTGCGTCCGTCCGGCCAGCAGTAGTGGGAGCAAGGCTTTTCAGTTTCAGGCTGGTTTGGACGGAAACCATACACGATACCTGGACCCTGGCCACCGTCAGTTTCGGCCACAGATGGGCCTTCAAAAATCGACCCCCAAGAGATCATTTCTACCCAACCCGTATTCCTCCTCCCGGAGAGAAAAGGTTATCCCTTCTAACCTATATCCTAGAGCTGCTTCAAAAGCAAGCGATAACAGAGGTTCCGCCAACACAACGAGGCAGAGGATTCTATTCTCCACTATTCCTCGTCAAGAAGAAGTCAGGGGACTTTCGGCCGGTTCTAGACCTGAAGAAACTCAACAGGTCCATCAAAGTGGAGTCGTTCAGGATGGAAAGCCTGCAGTCTATCCTCCAGGCCATAAACTTGGGAGACTGGATGCTCTCCATAGATCTCCAGGATGCCTACCTACACATTCCAATTCACGTGGCATTCCAAAAGTTCCTGCGGTTCTCGGTGGGCCAGGAACACTTTCAATTTCGAAGCCTCCCTTTCGGGATCTCTACGGCACCCAGAACATTTACAAAGGTTCTGCTGCCAGTAATAGCCTTTTTGAGGGAGAAGGGTCTAAGGGTCCACCATTACCTGGACGACATTCTTCTCCTCTCAAACAGCCAGGAATCACTCGTGCAACATCGCGAGATCTTAGTTTCCACCCTAACGAGTCTGGGTTGGATAATCAACTGGCAGAAGAGCAACATTCAGCCTACCCAAAGGATGGTCTTCCTGGGAGCCGAGCTGGACACCCGGGCCAACACGGTAGAACTACCGAAGGAGAAGTTGTCCCTACTAGTTCAGAAGGTGAAAGATGTGGTTCCAGCATCATACTTACCGGCCAGAGCATACCTCAGCCTGCTGGGGTCCTTATCAGCAACCATTCCAATGGTCAGGTGGGCGCAATGGAATACCAGACCTCTGCAAGCCTCTTTCCTGTGCCAGTGGGACGGATGGTCCATGTCCCAACCGATTCGCATCTCGGAAGAAGCCAGACTATCTCTACGGTGGTGGATCCACCCCGGCAACCTCAGCAGATGCAAACAGATAGTCACTCTCCATCAGGAGGTAGTGACTTCGGACGCCAGTCAGGAGGAATGGGGGGCACACTACCTACATTATGCAGCTCAGGGCCGCTGGCACTTCAGAACCAGAGATGTTGTGTCAAACGTCCTAGAGATGAAGGCAGCCTTCCAAGCCCTCTTGGCATTCAGCTCTCTTCTGAGAGGGAAACAGGTCCTGATCCAAATGGACAACCGAGTGGCTGTGGCCTACATCAACAGGCAGGGGGGTACCAAGAGCATCTCCATGATGCGGGAAGTTGGTCCGGTGATACAGTGGGCTCAACTGAATCTGCAGGACCTGAAGGCGACGTATATTCCGGGAATTCAGAACGAACTGGCGGACTCTCTCAGCAGAACATTCGTTTCCAACAACGAGTGGTGTCTAAGCCCGCAGGCCTTCGCCCTCATATGCCAGACATGGGGTCATCCAGACATAGACCTCGCAGCAACACCAGAGAACAGGAAATGTCGAAGGTTTCTGTCGAGGAACCCCTTCCCCTCAGCGGAGGGAACGGATTGTCTCCAGCATACCTGGAACTTTCGCCTAGGTTATATTTTTCCACCAACGCCACTGATTGCCAAGTTCCTTCTGAGGCTCAAACACTCAGCAGCTCTAGTACTGGCTGTGATTCCCTTCTGGCCACGGAGGCCTTGGTTCACCACCCTCCTGCAACTGAGCACAGCGGATCCAATTCCTCTTCCGGTGACAACGGATCTACTAACCCAGGGCCAGCTGTTGCATCCGAATCCAGAGAGATTGCACCTAGCGGCCTGGAGACTGAAAGGTCTAGGTTCCTAGATCAGGGCTGTTCGCAGAAGGTAGTCGAAACCCCGCTTTTAGCCAGGAAATCTTCCACGAATTACACCTACGAGAGAGTCTGGGGGAAGTTCTCTTCCTTTGCTCAGGAACAAGGTTGGGATCCGTCTTCCCCATCAGCAATACAAGTGCTTGAGTTTCTACAGTCAGGCCTAGACAAAGGCCTTAGATCTAGCACCCTGAAGGTCCAAGTCTCTGCCATCTCTGCTCTGACAGGGGTTAGATGGGCACTCAACCCTCTTGTAGTTCAGTTCCAGAAAGCATGCCTGAAGCTAAGGCCTCCCAGAAAGCCTTCATTTCCAACATGGGACCTATCAACTGTCCTGCAAATTCTATCCGGAGAACCATTCTCCCCTCTTGAAGATACCTCCCTCTGGGACCTGACTCTAAAAGTCTCATTCCTAATTGCCATCACTTCAGCGAAGAGGGTCTCGGAAATGCAAGCCTTACTTATCAAGGAACCATACCTGATGGTTTACCCAGACAGGCTAACCCTAAAACCTTCAGACAAATTTATCCCAAAGGTCTCTTCTGCATTTCACTTTAACCAGGAGATTGACCTCCCGGCTTTGAACACAGATCAGGGCGTTCCTCATCCCCTGGATGTTAGGGGCAACGTTCTGCATTACCTCTCGGTGACCAAGTCGTTCAGGAGATGCGAGAACCTTTTAGTCATCCCACATGGGTTCAGGAAGGGCCAGGCAGCCTCTGCCCGTACCATCGCCTCATGGCTCGTGAAAACTATCAAAAAGACCTACTCCTTAAGCACCTTGCAAATCCCGGAAGACCTTAGAGCGCATTCCACCAGGGCAATGGCTACTTCATGGGCAGCTTACTGTAAAGTTTCGGCGGAAACCATTTGTAGAGCGGCCACTTGGTCTTCAAGAAACACCTTCATTTCCCATTACAAAATAGACGCTGCACGCTTAGCAGCAGTGGAATTTGGGAGGGCCGTCATACAGGCCAATTCTTCTGTTCCTTGTCAATAAATTTGATTTTTTTTGCACTCCCACCCAGTTTGGCGAGTTACTCCCCAACGTGTATGCTGCCATGATGCGACAGGAAAACGGAAAATTGTATACTCACCTTTCCGTAATTTTCCTTTCCTGTCGCATCTTCATGGCAGCATACAATCACCCACCCTCTGAGGTGACATGTGTATATATTTACGGAGAATACTGGGGCAGGTGCCTACTCTCTAATTTATAGCTATGTGGTCCTATCAGGTTGTGGAGGCGGAGTCACAACCCCAACGTGTATGCTGCCATGAAGATGCGACAGGAAAGGAAAATTACGGAAAGGTGAGTATACAATTTTCCGTTTTTAGTTGTAACATGATAAAATGTGGAAAATGTAAAGGGGTATAAATACTTTTTCAAGGTACTGTGTATATATTGATTATATATATATATATATATATATATATATATATATACACAGTACTTCTTTTTGTATGTTTGCAGTTTTATTTTTTGGTTAAGTTTTCTTTTGGCTAAGTGCTAAGCCACATCGTTTTTTTTTTTATATAAGCACAGCAGCTTTATTAAGTAAAGTGAGCAGAAAGGGGGTTATTTACGAAAGGCAAATCCACTTTGCACTGCAAGTGCACTTGGAAGTGCAGTCACTGTAAATCTGAGGGGTAGATCTGAAATGAGGGGTAACTCTGCTGATTTTATCATCCAATCATGTGCAAGCAAAAATGCTGTTCTTTATTTTCCTTGCATGTCCCCCTCAGATCTACAGCGATTGTACTTTCAAGTGCACTTACAGTGCACTTGTAGTGCAAAGTGGATTTGCCTTTCGTAAATAACCCTCAAAGTGTTTTAAAACAGTATTAAACCCCAAACCAGAAATGCAATATGTTGCAGCTTATCAAATGCGGTGACTGCATTCGTTTTCTGCAAGCAATATATTAAAGGTTGAGGCACTAGTGATGTTCAGTAAAACAAAATGAATTGCAAATATAAATATACATAGTATAGCAAGCTAGAAAGTCCATATGTGATGAATTCCAACACCAAAATGTGATTTAAAAAAAATAAACCTCTAGTTCTTCACCACAATTGACAGGGGTTATAACCCTCTCTTGCTCTATCCAAAATGAAAGAAAAAGTTTTGCCTATAGTTCTACTTTAAAGTGGATGTAAACCTGAATTTTTTTTTTTGATATCATACTGTAGAGTATAAGATTTCCTATCATTTGAGCCCATTCTTGCCACACAGAGTTAATCCATCTCTGAGCAATCCTCTTTTATTGTTCAGTGAGATAAAACTTGACAGACTGAGAAAAACTTTGTCAAATTCTCCCCCTTGCTGTGAGTGACAGGTGATTTACATATCTCGTGCTTCAGCCTAAGACACATGCAGTATTTTTTAATTCCCTCCCACTCCTTTCTTCAGCAGCTCTGCAAGGATTGGCTGTTCCACACCTCAGCAAAATTGGGCATGCGGTCATGTGGTTACTTTCCTGTCTTTTCACTGGATGTTAGAGATCATAGCAGAAGTTCAATGTAAGAAATACACAGGGGTGACCGGATGCAGGAGTGAGTGGTGGAGCATGTGTTCGCCTCCCAGTCTCTGTTCTGATGCTGCTTTAGCATTGTAATGCTGGTTTAAGCCTACCCTGCGCTAATATAACTCTTCGGCCCCTCAGCTTCTACCTGTGGACGCTCCTGGTCTTTGGCGTGTGGGGGTGCTCGTCCTGCTAGGCGGTGGAGGTGGGTGAATCAGTCAGGTGTTCCTGCAGTGCTGCCCTGCTGAGGAGGAAGAGTCCAAATGAGGCAGCGTCTCAGCGTCCGAGAGCCCAGTGACGTCTCGCGGGCATCGCGAGAGTCTGAACGGAGCGAGAGTGCCGGAGACAGAGGAAGGGGAGATCTGCAGTGCCCGTGTCAGGTACGCACGCTGTGGTAACGAGTGGCGGGTGCGGAGAGGAGAAGCTCCGGGCGGCTCTTTGTTCGGTGCGGCACTGGGGACGGAATAGAAGCAAGGTAAAGGAAGCAGAACTGTAATCTTTAAAAGATTTTAATGCTCCTGAAATACAAGTGTCTGTGCTCACCGCTGTAAGGCGCAAAGTGTTGGGGATTTTTTCTTCTACTACCTGGAAAGCTTGGACACTTTAAGTGAAGGGGCACTGTCGGGCACTCCTGCCTAGTGAAGCTAATTTGGCCTACCTCCTAGCTAAAATTTACGATGACTAGGAAAAAGGGGGAGGAACAGCACCAATTGGCTCAGGAGAATTCATCCACACAGTCAACCCGTTCAGTTAAGGAGAAGGGGAGCCAAAGCGTATCTGCAGCAGCGGCTGCAGCAAAACTAGAAAAATTTGCACATACGCCCTTGCAGTCGCCTGGTAAGAGCAATCAAGCGCCCCCAGGGAAGGGGCTGGTAGGAGGGCCTGGTGATAGAGATAGAAAGAGTCTGGGGAATGGAGCAGACAACCCAGCGGCTAACCCGAGAGCAGTAAATAAGAAAAGCCCTGAGAGGGGTCATTCAGGGTTCACCACGGACACTACTCATAATTTAAATATAGTCGGTGAACAAGAACCTACCTTAAATGAAGTAATGGGTGCAATAAATGCCTGCAGTAATTCGCTGAGCGAGATGTGTGTGGAATTAAGAGGCCTTAAAGAAGAAGTCAGTAGCATTAGGCAAGAGTTTCAGAAAGTGGTGGAGAGAATTAACGGTCTGGAGGAAAGGGTTAACAAAGTAGAAGATATTGTATTCCCAATGCGGCAGGATTTTAAAAAAATGCAAGCCTAATTGGATGCTAACAAACTCAAAATGGATGAATGGGAGAACAGGTCGCAAACACAAAAATGTGAGAGTATTGGGTCTCCCGGAGAAATGTGAGGGCTCCTGCCCTGAAGAATTTACAGAGAAATGGCTTAAAGAAGTTTTTGGAGCTGAGGCTTTCTCACAGCTTTTTTCTATTGAGAGAGCTCATAGAGTGCTTACTAAGCCTGCATACTCAGGAGGTCATCCTAGACCGTTGATAATGAGGTTTTTTAATTTCAAAGATAAGATGAAGGTACTGCAGAGTGCAAGAGAAAAAGGGGACATTTTCTATAACGGGGTTAGAATATCGTTCTACCCTGATTATTCTCCGGATTTGAAAAGTAGAAGAGCAGGCTTTTTGGATATTAAGCGAGCTTTACGGAACTTTAACATACCAAATGCGCTTCTATATCCAGCGCGGTTGCGAGTTGTGGCCTCAGGGTCAACCCATTTTTTCGAATCAGCTGGTGGGGCCAGGGAATGGCTTGAAGAGTATAAAAAGAACTGTTAGAGACGAAAGCTGACAGTATATGTGAAATGCAGGGTTTTTTTTTTTTTTCCAGCAGGGACCGGGAGGGAGAGCAGTGGTTTGGTGTAGGTGAGGATGGGTGTAATATTAAGATTGCGGTTGGAGGTTTTTTTGACCCTTATGATAACAGGGTCGCAGAGGAGGAGGGAAGGGGTGGGGGGGGATGTGAAGGGATTGACAGCTAGGACAAAGGATGTTCACTTAGGGTGGGGGGTAGGGGAGTGGTTGGTTTTGGTTGAGGGGGTTATTATGGTCACAAGAAAGGTCCCTAGGGCTGGCCATGATAGGCAATGGGGTGTGAAGAAGGGCTCAATTGTAATAAGGGTTAAAAACTATAGAACACGGTTAATAAAAGTTGTGATGTTGAAAGAAATGAAGAATAAGCACTTAAATTGCACAAAGATAAGAAAGAGAATGAAAATAATACTGAATAGGGATGGGGGAGGGGGGAGGAGGCAGGGGGTTTCTCGGTCTGTTCCCGACCAGCTCCCCCTTTTATAAAATTAACACTGATGGGCGTTTTTGGAGTCATTGTTGATTTGATGCAGAGTGCCAATGGGTTGCTGGGAGGGAGGACACCGGTGTTAGAATGGTTTTGTTATAATAGAGGAGTGATATTTCTTTTGCTTTTTTTCTTTTTATATAAGAGGGTTGTATTAGTGCTGTTTCTTCCCTCGGCCCCGATGCTTATATTGTTAAGTAGGGATTTAATTTTTCCCTGGTCTTTTTATTACTGGTATTTTTTTATGTTAGTTGTTTGATGCAGTCTAGAATATTTAGTATAAGCTCCTGGAACATCAGGGGGATGAGTGATCCTATTAAAAAGGCCACCGTATTTTCGGAACTGGAATCTTGCGGCACTGAATTGATATGCCTGCAGGAAACACATTTGACAGACGAGATTAAATTACAAATTAGAAAAAAAAAATTTCAGACACAATACCATTCTGTGTACTCCTCTTATTCAAGAGGAGTTAGTATTTTGGTCAAGAGAGGGTTGATGTTTTCCTGCAGGGATGTCAGTATTGATAAGTTGGGTTGTTTTATTTTTGTGTATTGCCTGATCAAGGGTAGGCCTTTTGTTATAGCAAATCTGTACATTCCTCCTCCATTTAGGATGGATATCCTGCTACAGTTGGTAGGGTATATGGAGGATAAAGAAGGGGTGCCTGTTATTGTAGTGGGGGATTTTAATACCGTGCTGAATAACAGGCTAGATAGGTTTCCCCCTGGGCAGTAGGTGAGCAGGGTGTCTGAGGGCCGGCTGGCTCAGTTTCTTGAGGAGATGGGGTGGTGTGACCTATGGAGAGCCCGTTTTCCTAATGTACAACAATATTCTTGTTTTTTGGGGTCCCACCACACCCTCTCCCGTATTGACCTGGCCATCGGTAATCAAGAAATTCAGCCTTTAATAAGGAAAATTGAATACCGTTCAAGAGGGGTCTCAGATCACTCACCACTGATAGTAAAAATAGATGTGCAGGGCAGTGGGAGTCAAAGGATATGGTCACTAAACCCAATATGGTTGGAGATAATAGGGAAAAGAGAGGAAATAAAGGCAAGATTAAGAGAGTTTATTGAACACAATGCAGGTTCTGCATCGGAAGGGGTGGTCTGGGATTCCTTAAAAGCATATTTTAAAGGGCCTCTGATACAACAGATATCAAAAGTGAAGAAACAAACAAGGGTAAGGGGTAAGATTATTAGAGAGGAGGTGCTGGTGTCAGAGAGAAAGTATGTGGCTTATCCAAGTCCGGAAAATCAAGAGTGCTGGGTAAGGAAGCAACAGGAATATAAAATGGAAAATATTAGGATAGCAGAAAATAGGAAACTCTTCCAGAGTCAGAGGAGTTTTGGGGAGGGCGAGAGTGTGGGCCGGATGCTGGCCATATTGGCCAGCACTAATGCTCCCTCCTCAATAATTCCCCTAATTAAGACTGCGAAGGGGGGGATCTCATCAGATCCCGGGGTAATAAAGGAAATTTTTGAATACTGTAACGAGCTATATAGGTCACAACACTGTTTAGAAAGGGGAGAGATGGAGAAATTCTTGGAGGGAACTAAGCTCCCGTTTCTATCGGCTGTAGATAGGATCAGCCTGGAAGCCCCTATAACAGCTGAGGAAATGTGGGATGCTATAACAGATATGCCCAATCGGAAAGCTCCAGGTCCAGATGGACTTCCAGATGAAGTTTACAAACAATATGGGGAGGTGCTGGTCCCAGAGCTTCTGAAGACATTGAACTGGTCGGCTGCTGTTGGTAGATTGCCGACCTCGATGTCCGTAGCAGCCATAGTATTAATACAGAAAGAAGGGAAAGATCAACTAGACACATCCTCATATAGACCAATCTCATTGCTGGGGTCTGATGTTAAGCTCTTGGCAAAAGTCCTGGCAGCTAGGCTAAATAAGTGTATTGCTACTCTGGTTCACCCAGATCAATCTGGGTTTATACAGAATAGAGCTACTAGCAAAAATATTAGAAGGACATATTTGAATTTTCAGACCCCGGTTGAGAATACAGGTTCCAGAGCTGTCTTGTCTTTGGATATTGCCAAGGCATTTGACACTCTGGAATGGGGATATCTATAGTGGGTTCTGGATAGGTACGGTTTTGGTCCGCTATTTATTAATTGGCTTAAAATACTATATCAGCACCCGATTGCCAGACTAAAAATCAACAACACATTCTCGCGGAGGATAACCGTTGGGAGGGGAACAAGGCAGGGGTGTCCGCTTTCACCCCTGCTGTTCGCCCTGGCAATGGAGCCTTTTGCGGAAGCTGTGAGAAGCACTTCTAGCTTACAGGGATTCAAGAGGAAAGGGGGAGAGGAAAGAATAGCCCTGTATGCTGACGACGTTTTAATATTTTTGGGGGACACAGGGTCCTCACTAGTAAAAGCAATGCAGCTGGTGGAAGGATTTGGGAGGGTATCGGGGCTGATGGTCAACTGGGAGAAATCGATACTCCTCCCGATTGACTCGATCAGTGGTTCGCTTCCCCGGCTTAAAATAGTGGAAAAGTTTAAGTATTTGGGTATAGTGTTATCTAGCACCCCTAACCAATTTATTAGAGATAATTTAGTTCCACTGTTAGAAAAATTTAAAAGGAAGAAGGATATCTGGTGTAGGCTTCACCTGTCTGTAGCGGGTCGTATAAACCTGATCAAGATGATTTGGATGCCACAGCTAATGTATATACTACACAACTCTCCGGTCTGGATAAGTAGAGATTGGTTTGTTAAAATAAATTCACTTTTTCGAGAGTTAATATGGGGAAAGGGTCAGGCTAGGATCAGCCTCCAGACATTACAATGTCCCACTGGGGAGGGGGGATTGGCGGTTCCTCATCCATATAAGTACTTTCTGGCTGCACAGATGCAACATCTGGGAGGTGAACACCAATAGGGAAATTATGTTATCAGGAAAGCCACATAAATCTTTAGCAGGGGCACTGGAGGCCGGGTCCATTTGCTGTGCGCTACCAACTTATAAGTTGGTTGCAAAAATCTGGCGGGCAGTGAAGGCTGAGATGGGGTATAAGGGCTTCACGGAGTTCTCACCTATATGGAACAACGGGCAGTTGAAGGAGCTAAATTTTATAGGAAAAAATAGGTTATGGGAAGGGTGTGGCTTAGTTTGGCTGGCTCAATTGTTTAAGGATAATGTTCTTAAGTCTTTTATGGAATTGAGACGAGAATTTGGAATCCCAAAAGAAACATTTTATTATTACCTCCAGATTAGGCATGCCCTGGATAAACAATTTAGGACTAGGATATTGGAATGGTGTAAAGCTCCACTTCTCAATAGAGTAGTATTAACACCTAGCCTTAAGGGTCTGATTTCAGGGATCTATGGACAACTGATGGCCAGAATGACAAGTATAGAATTGCTCGCGCGCGCCAGGGAGGGATGGGAGGCGGATGTGGGGGAGTTGACAGACAACCAGTGGAATAGGATATTGGCGCTGGGCCCACTGGTGTCGGTCTCTCTGTCGCAGCGGCCTCCCACCTCCTCTTGGTGCATAGAGCCTATTATACCCCCAAGAAGTTATACATGTTCGGTCGCAGATCAGATGATAAATGTCCCAGATGTCTAGAGACGGGCGATCTCATACATGATGTGGAGATGCCCGAAACTAGCCAGATACTGGATCAAGATCCTGAAGGTTATTGAAAGTAGGTTTGGGATAAGATTGGACTCGGAGGCCAAGACCTGTGTGCTGGGATTAATTAGACAGGACGCGGCGAATACGCATAAAGTTACAGCAGTGGCAAGATGCCTTTACCAGGCGAGGAAACTGAAAGCGCAGTCCTGGCTGTCAGCGGTCCCTCCTACCCCGGAGGATTGGGTTAGAACAATGAACGTACTGATGAGAACAGAAAGGACAACTTATATTAGAAGAGGAAGCTACAGGAAGTTCAGGAATATGTGGGAACCTTGGTTCCAGGGGCCGAGCAATGATCTGGGGTTTCTGTAATGTGCGCTGAAAGGAAAATTGGGGCCCGATACGCTTGAAAGGAAGAGTAAGGTAAATTGAAATTTATACCAGATTCCTATGGGCTGTTAATTTAGTTTAATTTGATAGAGCCAAAGGGTTGGGGGTGGAGAGGGGGCTAAGGGTTATGGGCTAGTTAAAAAGGTATGATGGTAATAATGTTTGTTATCTGAAGGTGTCCTATTCGGCTTCCGGAATTGATTTTGTACCAAAAGTTTTGCATATTTTTTATTGTACCTGTATACTTTGGAAAATTAATAAAAAGGATTTAAATTAAAAAAAAAAAAGAAATACACAGGAGAAAATGCATATTGACAAGGGGAGTGTAGAGGTGGGCGGGGAGTCTACTAACAACACGACTCCACCCACCGAGCTCCAGACAACAGACCCACCCATAGAATATGCAGTTTTTCGGGTCTCATAACAGACAGAGGGGAGACATTTGACAGGTAAAGATACATGCAGGAGGCATGTATATCCTTATAGATAACCCCTATGGCAGTAGTTTAGAAAGTATGACATTGGGTTTACATCCACTTTAACTGCTACATCTGTAGGGGAGTTGTTCTTTTGATAAACAGCAGACTTACTGGCCAGATCACCAGGTGAAAAGGAAAGCCTAAACAAAGAAAACTAAAGCAACCATCATATCTAAGGATTGGTAATATAATATATGTATAATAAACGGCTTAAAAAAATGTAAGGAACACTTTCAAAACTCATCAGATCTCAATGAGGAAAAATAATATGATGGATATCTATACTGATATGGACTGGATAATGTGTTAGTAATAAAAGGATGCCAAAATGTTTGATCGACATGAAAAGTATCAACCTACAGAGGGCTCAATTCAAAGACACCCCAAAAAATCAAAGTGAAAAAATGATGCAGCAGGCTAATCTATTTTGCTGAAATTTCATTGCAACTCAAAATGGTACTCAGTAATTTGTATGGTCCCTACGTGCTTGTATGCATGCCTGACAATGTCAGGGCATGCTCCTAATGAAACAACGGATGGAGTCCTGGGGAATTTCCTGGGGAATTTCCTCCCAAATCTGGACCAGGGCATCACTGAGCTCCGGAAAAGACTGAAGTGCAACTTTGTCACCTCGGATGGACCGAAACATGTTTCAGAGGTGTTCTATTGAATTTAGGTCCGGAGGGTGTAGGGGACATTTAATGGTATCAATTCCTTCATCCTCCAGAAACTGGCTGCATACTCTCGCCACATGAGACCGGGAATTGTCATGCACCAGGAGGAACCCAGGACCCACTGCACCAGCATCCTAGGGTCCTAGGATTTTATTCAGATACCTAATGGCATTCAGGGTACCATTGTGTAGCCTGTAGAGGTCTTTGCATCCCTCAATGGATATGCCTCCCCAGACAATCACTGACTGGCCACCAAACCGTTCATGCTGAACGATGTTACAGGCAGCATAACGTTCTCCATGGCTTCTCCAGACTATTTCACGTCTGTTACATGTGCTCAAGGTGAACCTGCTCTCATCTGTGAAAAGCACAGGGCACCAGTGGCAGACCTGCCAATTCTGGTGTTCAATGGCAAATGCCAATCGAGCTCCATGATGCTGAGCAGTGAGCGCAGGGCCCACTAGAGGACGTCGGGCCCTCAGGCCACCCTTATGAAGTCTGCTTCTGATTGTTTAGTCAGAGACATTCACACAAGTGGCCTGCTGGAAGTCATTTTGTAGGGCTCTGGCAGTGCTCACCCTGTTCCTCCTTGCACAAAGGAGCAGACACCAGACCTGCTGATGGGTTAAGGACCTTCTACAGCCCTGTCCAGCTCTCCTAGAGTAACTGCCTGTCTCCTGAAATCTCCTCCATGCTCTTGAGACTGTGCTGGGAGACACAGCAAAACTTCCGGCAATGGCACATATTGATGTGCGATCCTGGAGGAGTCAGACTGTCTGTGCAACCTCTATAAGGTCCAGGTATCGCCTCAGGCTACCAGTAGTGACACTGACCTTAGCCAAATGCAAAACTAGTGGAAAACAGTCAGAAAAATCTCAGTGGTCTCCATCTGTAACACTATTCCTGTTTTGGAGGTCGTCTCATTATTGCCCATCTAGTGCACCTGTTGTTAATTTCATTAACACCAAAGCAGCTGAAACTGATTAACAACCCCCTCTGCTACTTAACTGACCAGATGAATATCCATATCAATACATTTTTTGAGCAGTGTATAATATAATTGCAATATAATAAATGTTTGCTTTTGGGTTTAATACCACTTAAAGTTTAGTAGATATGTGTTAACATCCAAGCTAGAGCTGATAGGTACATGAAAGACAAAGTTGTTCAAAGCTGTTAAAATCCTTTAAAAATTCAAATTCTGCTCCTGCACAGCAAGGCATAGTTTGAAAGGTCTGACTTGTAGTTTTGAAGACTTGTCCTGTGAGTTCATGCACATGATATCACTCCAGTCATTTTTTTTTTCTGACTGGATATCCTCTACCTTAGGCTGTGTTTCTTTATTTGTTTTTTACTAATGCTAAGTATCTGGCATTTATTTAACAGGGCACCCCCATATGAAGCATCATTGCCATTCACCACCTGCAGGACAAAAGTCGCATGCTAGCTACCCAATGTATGTTGGGGTTTATTGACCAAAGGTAAATCCACTGTGCGCTACAAGTCAGGGACATGCGGTGAGGTCAATAGTTGGTGAGGCACTGTTGTAAACGGCATTCAAACCACACATGTGAGGTATCGCCACGAACATTAGAGTGAGAGCAATAATTCTAGCACTAGACCTTCTCTGTAACTCTAAACATGTAACCTGTAAAAAAATTTAAAGCCTATGGAGATTTTTAAGTAATGAAGTTTGGTGCCATTCCACCAGTGTGCACAATTTTAAAGTGTGACATGTTGGATTATGTTACGCCGAGTAACTAGATACCTTTTACATTATACAAAAAAAATCGGGCTAACTTTAGTGTTTTTTTTTATTCATGATTTGAAAAAATTTCTGCGCAAATACCATGTGACATAAAACATTCACTAATTTTTTCCCTAGGGTGTCTGCTACAAAAATATATATAATGTTTGGGGGTTCTGAGTAATTTTCTAGCAAAAAAATCATGAATTTTACATGTAGGAGAAAAGTGTCAGAATTGGCCTTAGTGGCAATTTGTTAATTACCATAAGTAAGCAGTGGCGTTGCTATGGGGGTGGGAGGGTCTCCAGTCTTGGGTACAGTGTGCTAGCGTGGAGGGGAGCGACATTGTGCTGCTACAGTGTCGGCGATTACTTTTACGGAGCATTTGCCCACATCTCTTGCGAGGTGTCCCCAGTGCAGTGATTGCCGACACTTTAACAGCTGGTATCTATCCCAGCCAGCTGCATGTTAGCAGTGTCAGAACGCCAAGGGAAGTTTCCTGCAGGTTCCTCCTCTGCTTTGGTGTCAGCTTCTGACAGGCTGCGCAAGGAGCCCCGTATCTCCAGAACAATAGGTTCCAGGAGCCCCAAATGTTGACCAGTGGGGGGTAGGACTTTGCCTACCTACCCCCCAGGTCATAAAGCTACCACCCTTGAAGATCGATCATTATTATTATTTTTTTTTAATGACCATGGCAGGTCAGGCTCTGCCTTACCTGCCTCCCCTAACTGCAGGTCCCTGCTACAAGTGCACTTGAAAGTGAAGTCACTGTAGATCTGAGGGGGGCATGCAAGGAAAATAAAAAACAGCATTTTTGCTTGCACATGATTGGATGATAAAATCAGGAGAGCTTCCCCTCATTTCAAATCTTCTCCTCAGATCTACAGCGATTGCACTTCCACGTGCACTTGTAGTGCACAGTGGATTTGCCTTTAGTAAGTCAACCCCAATGAGTCTCAGAATTACTATAAAGTAATTGTAGCACATTGTGTCCTCAAATTTCTGTCCTGTGTTTGCAGTACTAGTGATAGCTGATCATTTTAAAAATTAATTAATTAAAAAAAAAATTACAAAATCACTGTCTAAATACCTTCTTTCTAAGTTTTGTCATATGGTTGCAATCCTTACAGCTCAGCGCAGAACAGTCGGAGATGGTGCTATATGATCTGTACTAGCATCACTATGCACTGGGCAGGGCGTGTGACTGCAAAACAGATTACTGCAGAATGGGAAGACTTTGGATGCAAAAACTGATTATGAAAACATGATTTGGCTTCTGAGGGGAACTGGCAGGATCAACCAAGTATTCTTTTTTTTTTTTTTTTTTTTCATTAAATAAAGCTTTATTAAAGAGCAGTGCAGTACATTGAAGAAAACAAAATACAGAGGTATATCGACCGATCACTTGCAAGTGCGGGATTGTAATTATGAGAGTACATAGATAATAAACAGAGATTCAGATCCATATGCATTTGTCAATGAAACAGTAGGAAAGGCTGTAACTGATGTTCCCTGTGCAGGATGACATTCCCAACACCTCTAACGGGATCACACTGTGTTAGGAGTCCCCCCATCCCAGGGAAAGTATCAAGGATGACCCAGTGCCCCCGCTGTCCCCACTACCAGGGTCCTGCCAGCATCCCAGAGGTAGAGAAGGGAACCCCTAAAGAGGCCTTTAAACCCCTCCATCAGTTCCCCCCAACTGGCAGTAATCCGTTTTGAGTCTGGAACTTGAACTCACTATACAGAAACTGATGGCAACTTGAGAAATTCTGCCAAAATGTAAATCAAAAATTTAAACATAACTGGTACACTGCTAATATGATATCAATTCGTAGTAAAAATAGATAGGGTAGAGAAGAAGAAAAGAAGAAGAAAGAAAGCGCTAGCTTGGGAGTATATAATTGTGGCCAGTCCAAGGTGTTTCTTTTTTTTTTTTTTTTTTTTTTTTTAATTTAAACTCCTCTTGCCTGAGTCATTTGAATACCTGGTATAAGGGAAATGCCTAAGTGTCTAGCCCAGGGCTCCCATGTTGCCTCGAATGACTTAGTGGTATTCACCAGAGAGCTGACCGTTTTTTCTTGGGACATAATCCACGAAATCTTTCTTTTGGCTGCCTGGACAGACACTGTGGGTTGCTTCCAGGCCTTGGCAATAGTAGTTTTAGCTCCTAACAGCATGAAGGATATTAATCTTTGAGAGTGTTTCGTTGTTTTAGGGATTGGTGCATTAAGTAGTGCCACTTGGGCTGATTTAGTGATAGGAAGATCCGATACTTTACGGATCAACGCGAATATTTTGTTCCAAAAACCTCTTAATTTCGGACACTCCCACCATATATGGATCATGGAGCCCTGGGCTTGGCACCCTCTAAAGCATAACGGGGAGACAGAAGTGAACATAGGTGCAAGTCTGGTGGGTACTAGGTACCATCGCATAAGCACTTTTAGATTAGCCTCTATCAAAGCTGTGTTTAGAATACCTTTAAAGGCTGTGGATCCTCTCTGATGCCATTCCTCCAGGCTCCAGGTGTCCTGTAGATCCTTCTCCCACGCTTCCATGTAAGAAAATTTTGTGGTGGGTTCCACAAGAGACGCGTATATGAGAGATATACCCCCCTTTGTGTCTAGTGCTTGGCCGCACCAACGCTCATAAGATGTAAATTCCAAAGGGAGTGCCTGTCCCTTCGTTAGAGAGGAAAGAAAATGGGATAACTGGGAAAATCTAAACCTCTCTGTACCTGGGAGTTTAAGCTTATTTATGCACTGCTTTAACGTAATTGGACCCGATGGGGAAAGAAAGTGACCTATACGGTACATCCCCTTGTCTAACCACCATTTAAAGGACTTGATGTCCATGCCCGGTACAAATCGGGGGTTATGAAAGATGTGGTCTAAAGGGCGGGTAGGGGAGGTCAAAGCTGGTGAGCATTTCATAGAGTCCCATAGTTTAAAGGATTGGGACAATGTTGGGGCTAGTATAGTAGGCCTCGATTTCATGGGGCTCCAGAGGAGGTAGTCTATGGTGTGTGTCGGAATAGCTTGTCTCTCTATATCTATCCAGTCGGGTTTCTCAACTTTGAAGTATACCATTGAGAGTTGGGCCAATCTTGCAGCTTGGTAGTATCTAAACAGATCTGGTAGACCCAGTCCCCCTTTGGTTTTGGGGCTAAAAAGCACATTGCGGGCTAGCCTATAGCCTTTTTTACCCCAAATGAATTTCACTATTTTTCCTTGTAGGGGTTTAAGATGGTGTTTTCTAATGTCTATCGGGAGTGACCTAAACAGATAGAGGAGCTTGGGCAATAGCGTCATTTTGATAGAATGAATTCTACCAAGCCATGATATATTGTGTTTGGACCATGTTTGGATGTCAGATTCTAGTGTGCGGAACATGGGAGGGAAATTAGCTTGGAAAAGTCGCTCAAACTTGGGGGTGAGGTTTATCCCTAGGTATCGGATCGAAGATTCGCTCCATTTGAATTTGAAAGAGGGCTTGAGCCTATTTACTTCTGCCTCTGGTAGTGAAATATTTAATGCCTGTGACTTGTCCATGTTGACCTTTAGACCCGACAAGGATCCAAATGTTTTCAATAGGTTGCATATATTGGGTAGTGAGGTAGTTGGGGAAGTGACAAATAAAAGGATGTCGTCCGCAAACAGGGCGCATTTGTGGGTATGCGCTCCGCATTTAACCCCCTTAATATTTTGGTTAGACCTGATCGCAATTGCCAGGACCTCTATCGCTAAAGCAAAGATTACAGGAGAAAGGGGGCACCCTGTCTGGTTCCCCTGGTTATTTGAATGGGATCTGAATAGAAGCCGTGTAATTTGACCTTGGCACTAGGAGTGGAGTATAATGCTTTCAGGGTATTTATAAATTTTTCCCCAAATCCCCATCGTCCCAGGATTGAAAATATGAAAGTCCAAGACAATGAATCGAAGGCCTTTTGGAGGTCCAACGACAGCAGTAAGCCTTCCTGCTTTGGGCCTCCATCCCAACCCGATTGTAATAACGAGACAATATCGACCGCCCTTCTAATTTGATCCGGGCCTTGTCTTCCCGGCATAAAGCCCACTTGGTCTTTGTTTATATATTGATTGATGAAGGAGTTCATTCTGTTAGCTAGGATTTTAGTTAGTATTTTTAGGTCGTTGTTAATCAACGATATTGGTCTGTAATTCTCGACTAATGATGGATCCTTGTCGGGCTTGGGTATAACAGAGATAAATGCCAAATTCAGTTGTGGCTCTAGGGGTGTCCCTACCCTTATGGAGTTGAAGAATTTTGTAATATGGGGTGCTAAAGTTTTTTTAAAGGTTTTATAGTATTGATTGGAGAAACCATCGGGGCCGGGAGCTGATCCCCCTTTTAAGTTTTTAATTACCTCTAGTGTTTCTTCTATGGTGAAGGGCGCTTCCATGAGTTCCTTATGCTCTTTACGTAGAGTGGGTATGTCTATATCATCTAAGAATGATTTCAAGGAGGAGTCGGACAAGGGGTCATTTTGCTGATATAGTTTAGAGTAAAAGGATTGGAAAGCTTGCAGGATTTTTGGGGGATTAAGGGTTGAGGTGCCATGCTGTAGTCTAATGTTTGGGATGGTGAAGTTAGTAACTTTGGGAGAGAGCTTTCTTGCTAATAGAGTGCTCATTTTGTCTCTCTGGACGTAGAATTTCGCATTGTTCCATTTCAGATGTTTTTCTGCCCCCACTGTGTGAGCTAAGTTTAATGCTGTTCTGGCTGCATCTAGCTGAGCTATTTGAACCAAAGAAGGGTTCCGTTTGTGCTGTTTGCATAGGATCTTGAATTCCCTCTCTAGTTTCTCTATCTCCGCTATCTGTTCTTTCTTTCTTCGGGATGCCATTTGAATGAGCTTTCCCCGTATGTTCGCTTTATGAGCGGCCCAAAGGGTCTCTGCTGAAATTCCCTCCACATTGTTCCGCAGGAAGTAATCTATTATGTCTTTCTCAATCTCTATTGCTGAAATATGGTCATTAAGAATAGTATCATTGAGTCTCCACTGGGTATTGGGTGGTTTGTGTGAACCGCCCCTTAGTGTGACGATCACCATGGCGTGATCTGAAAGGGCTGTGTCCTTAATATAGGCCTTAAGAACATAGGGTATATGTATCACTGACAGGAGTATGTGGTCGATCCTGGAGTATGTTTTGTGAGGGTTTGAATAATGTGTATCATCCCTCTTTGTGGGATTATGTTCTCTCCAAATATCGGCTAGGCCTTGTTGATATATTAGTTTTGCGATCTTGGAGCTTGTTTTTGTGGGGCGGATTGATTGTGCCTTTAAAGGTTTAGATTTGTCTAATCCTGGGTCGAAGGCAACATTGGAGTCACCTCCGAAGATTACCGTTCCTTCTAATAATGGGCTTAGAGTTTGTAACATTGCTTGGAAAAATTTTGTTTGACCTTTATTGGGGGAGTAATAAGAAATGAAAGAGTACAGGCTTTCATCTATTTTACCTTTAACCAATAAGAATCTGCCCTCTGGATCTTTGTGCACCAAGTCGGGCTTAAATTTACAGTGTTTCGCAAATATTATTGCTACTCCTCTGGTCTTATCTTCTGCATTCGCTAGGAAGAATGTCGGATCGTGCGGCAGGATCTGGAGCCTGGAGGAGAGCGGTCCGTCCGAGAATCCTGTGGACTGGCACAGTAGAAAACAGGGTTAGAAAGGACGACAGGAAGAAAAGAGAAAATTAGAAAGAGTAAATGCGAGTGTTCTCGTGTGAAGTGTCCCAAAAGGAACCTGCGGCCTCGAGCGGATGCAAAGATCCCCTCGATGTCGTCTAACATTAGACAAAAGTAGCCCTCCAAAGGGGCTAACAGTCCATCTCCCGACCATGGGGATCCCATTATCGTGAGATGGATGGAGGTGCATAACTGCTACCCCAGTCAGAGCCTGCCCAATTGGTAAACCTATATAAGATATTACACAAAGCCCTGTGAGGAAAACCAGTTAAACATTATAACATTGCAAACTGTATGTATCAAAGCCAGCCGGCTAATAATAAAAGAAAAAAGAAAAAAAAAAACAAAAAAAAAACGAATATAAAAAATCATGCATTAGGCCTATTACTCCTTGGGGGGGGGGGGGGGGGGGGGGGTAAGGGTAGGAAAAAAAAAAAAAAAAAAAAAAAGGGGGGGGGGTGGAGGGGGAATGAGAGGGGGGGTATGGGGAAGAATATTAGGAGAGAGCGGGGGGAGTATTAAGGGAGCTGTATCTCGATCTATTAGAGATTATTCTTCACTAATAGTCCGATGTGTTAGCGTGTCCATCTCCTGGTCCTCCATACTACCAGCCAGTGTTGAAGGAGACCCAAAAGGGGGAAGGCCCAAGAGCTTGATCTTTGTAATTTGTTGTTAAGTTGGTTGTGGGAGATCCAGACGAAATCTTTGGAAAGAGATGAGAGCTGTGTGTCTGCGACTCGCTTAAGTGGGTACTGATGGTCCAGTAGGAGAAATCGCATAACCAAGAGTCGCATTTTTCTGGTGCCTAACGAGCTATCAGTTCTGGGGTGTCATGGTCAGGTGGAGAACAAATGAAGGTGGAAGTCCGTTATCCCTGCTGGGTTCAGTGATCGTGCATCATAATCCTAAGGGGATCAAGAGGGTCATTTAGGGTTACTGATGACTTGGGTTAGATCCTGTGGGATGTTTTCGGGTAGTGCCCGAATGTGTTCATACGATTCAGGAGGGCATCGGTTCCTTTACTCTTCTGCTTTTGGTAGTTTTCCATAAAGGTGAGACTGGGCTGGTTGGAGTCTGTCTCTTGTAAGAACCGGATTGCGCATTTGATGTGTCCATCTCTGAGTCCTGAGAAGTAAGCTTCAGTGATAGGAGGATCCGCTCACCTTCAGGCAGATTAGTGAATGAGTGTGTCTTGCCTTTGTAGGTAAATTTTAAAGCGAAGGGGAAAGCCCACCAATATCTTATTTCCTTTTGTGTCAGGATAAGCAATAGGGGTTTGAGGGCTCTGCGTTTTTGAATCGTCATAGGCGATATGTCGGCAAATATTTGAACATCGTGGCCTTGAAATTAGATGTGTGGTTGCTGGCGGGAGAGCTTCATGATGTTCTCTTTAACTCCGTAGTGGTGCGGCTTCACCACTATATCCCTGGGAGACCCGTCCTTCCTGGGGGGTCCCAGTGATCTGTGTGCTCTGTCTAATTCCAGCTTGTGTGTAGAGATATCAGGAATTAGGGATTTGATCAATTCTTGCACTGCTGAAGATACATCCGTGCACGATTCTGGGATGCCTCTGACCCTGAAGTTCTCCCTTCTTGATCGGTTTTCCAAATCGTCGATCCTATTTAAGGCCGCATCCAACTGTTCCTGCACAATCTGAATGTGGTCAGAGTTTTGATTGGTTCTCGATACTGTGTAATCCAGTTTTTGTTCGATCGCTTCTATTCTGGTGCCCAGATTCTGGAAATCAGATCGAATGTCATTTGTTATTTTATGGGCTGTATTAGCTAATCCCCTTTCCAGTAAGTCTGATAGTTTGAGGAAGAGATCCCCTGCATTCTGGGGCATATCTGTGTCTGTGCCTCCCAAAATGCCTTTATTATGCTGAGGGATAAGAGAATGTCCCGGAGGAGACAGCAAGGGGGCTGCCAGTGGGCTCTCATTCAGATAGCCTGAGTTGTGGCCAGAGGATGAAGTGGTGGGGTGTGACAAGGAGATTGCCGAGGGGGGGTAAGAAAGTGTAGCAGGAGCGATCACTTGCCTGGCTTCTTGTAGTCCCCCTGAGGCTGCCTGTGTCTGAGGAGCGGCCGCCATCTTGGATTCGGCCTGTATTTTCTCTGCCTCAAAGCGGGGTCCCAGGTCCTTTTTTGCTGCAGTGGCTGGCATGGGTGGGGAACCGCTGTGTTCCCCCAAAAGATCCTGCTGTGTGCTGGCTTGTGGCGGCATCTGATACGGCGCTAGGGCGGCTGGCTGGCTGGGGTAGTGAGGAGCTCCCGGCTTACGTGGCCATCTTGGAGTCCCTCGCGCATGCGCCCTCAACCAAGTATTCTAAGCAGAAGTAATAACACTATATATAAACAAATGTGATGTTTAAACTTTGCATATTTAAAAAAAAAAATATATATATATATATATATATATATATATATATATATATATATATATATATAAATATATATAATTTTAAGGTAACAAACAAAATCATCACTATGCAGTAAAAGTAACACTCTTACATCACTGCATGTCACGAACACCACTCTTGGATCGTGCCTCAGAGGCATGTAAACAGCTCTGTCTACTGCCTTTGGCAGCTTAAAGGGTTACTAAACCCAGAACCCCGCATTCACTATATCTGGTCCCCCACAGTATGCAGAACATGAAAATGCAAGTATTTTAGTAAATATAAAATGCTAAATACCAGTCTTATGACTTATATCAGTGTCTGGTTAAAGCTTGTAGGATTTTTTATGCTGCAGGACCTTTGACCCTCTGTCTGGACAGTTTTGATTGGCCCTGTACTGATCACATGCACCCTCCCAAGAAAAAAAAAAAAACTCTCTAGCAATACACACCAAACTGAGCATGTGCAGAGTGCCTCCAAGGACCTGCTTTATCAGCAGATAGATTGGGGACAGGTTTAACCCCTTGTGTTTCACAGTGTGTATAACAAGCATGCTTTACTGCATATACAGACTGATTTTACTGTTGTGGGTTTAGTAACACTTTAAGGGGGCAGTTGGCAAGCAGCAAAGCCCCCAACTGCACATAAAGCTTTGATGAGCAAAAGTCACTTTTTTTTTTATAGATGTTTACAACCGCCAAGGTTCCTTCTCTGCAGCATGTGCAAGTCCCAGGACCCACAACATGGTCTTAAATTAGTCAAAGCAGGGGCCCTCAAGACTCCACAGGGTAGCTAACCAGTATGGCAGAACCTGAATATTTCAACCAACTATTCCACAGTGCTTTTTTCTCCACATTTCTACATATGCAGGATCATCTTACAAGAGAATATTTCTCCAAAATAATAATAAGAATATCCAGACTGGAGGGCAATTGCTTGAATGAGTTAACTTTAAGGCTGGGTTCACACTAGTGTGAATTGGATGCGGGTTTCCCCGCATCTACCTTCTATTTGAGGATGCCCCACAGATGCTTAATAGGGATTAGGTCTGGAGGCATGCTTGGCCAGTCCATCACCTTTACCCTCAGCTTCTTTAGCAAGGCAGTGGTCATCTTGGAGGTATGTTGGGGTCATTATTATGTTGGAATACTGCCCTGCAGCCCAGTCTTCGAAGGGAGGGGATCATGCTCTGCTTCAGTATGTCATAGTACATGTTGGTATTCATGGTTCCCTTCATGAACTGTAGCTCCTCAGTGCCAGGAGCACTCATGCAGCCCCAGATCATGGCACTCCCACCACAATGCTTGACTGTAGGCAAGACTCACTTGTCTTTGTACTCCTCACCTGGGTGCTGCCACACACGCTTGACACCATCTGAACCAAATAAATATATCTCGGTCTGATCAGACTACAGGACATGGTTCTAGTAATCCATGTCCTTAGTCTGCTTGTCTTCAGCAAACTGTTTGCGGGCTTTCTTGTGCATCATCTTTAGAAGAGGCTTCCTTCTCGGACAACAGCCATGCAGACCAATTTGATGCAGTGTGCGGTATATGGTCTGAACGCTGATAGGCTGACCCCCCACTCCTTCAACCTCTGCAGCAATGCTGGCAGCACTCATACATCTATTCCCCAAAGACAACCTCTGGATATGAAGCTGAGCACGTTCACTCAACTTCTTTGGTCGACCATAGCGAGGCCTGTTCTGAATGGAACCTGTCCTGTTAAACAGCTGTATGGTCTTGGCCACCGTGCTGTAGTTCAGTTTCAGGATCTTGGCAATCTTCTTATAGCCTAGGCCATCTTTATGTAGAGCAACAATTCTTTTTTTCAGATCCTCAGAGAGTTCTTTGCCATTAGGTGCCATGTTGAGCTTCCAGTGTGAGAGAGTGAGAGCGATAACACCAAATTTAACATACCTGCTCCCCATTCACACCTGAGACCTTGTAACACTAACGAGTCACATGACACCAGGGAGGCAAAATGGCTAATTGGGCCCAATTTGGACATTTTCACTTTGGGGTGCACTCACTTTTGTTGCCAGCGGTTTAGACATTAATGACTGTGTGTTGAGTTATTTTGAGGGAACAGCAAATTGACACTGTTATATAAGCTGTACACTTACTACTTTACATTGTAGCAAAGTGTAATTTCTTCAATGTTGTTTCATAAAAAAGACATAATAAAATATTTTTTTAAATGTGAAGAGTGTACTCATTTTTGTGAGATACTGTATGTAGATATCTGATTTGGGGAATGTGTCAATCTTTTGATTTAGCCGTGTTGAATTAACAAGCTCATGTTGTGTGTCATTGGACAGCTTATTTACTGTCACATAAGGGTGTATGGGTGAGGATATGTGTGTGGAGAACATTGTCCCAATTTTATGGGTTAGGATGGATCATGCTTAATATATTTATAATTATAATAAAATGTGTATGCAATAAGGCAAAGATTTTTATATTTTTGGAGTATCCATTTTTAATATCTCTTGTTGTATATGATTATTACAAATGACGGCTTCTTTCCAAAAAGTTATGGGATGAGAACCACAGCTGATACATCTAGGGATTCTGTATTTTTTTTATTATATATGCACTCCCATGTTTATAGCCTATTCAAATAAGTAGAAAAATTATATGGGGCCTTAGCTAGCATGCCTTCATTCAAAATCCCTTAAAGTAAACCAATTCTTTATTATTATTACTTTACAGGAGTTATGTAGCGCCAACAGTTTACGCAGCGCTTTATAAAAGGGAGACAATACAGTTACAATACAAAAAAATACAAGAGGATTAAGAGGGCCCTGCTCAGAAGAGCTTACGATCCAATAATGTGGGGTAGATGGTACAAAAGGTTATAACTGTGGGAAATGAGCTGATGGAAGTGGTAAAAGATCAGGAAAGCCTATCACGCCTCCAACTAAAGAGATGAGTTTTCCGGGATTGCCTGAAGGCAGCTAGAGTAGGAGATAGCCGGACAGGTTGAGGTAGAGAATTCCAGAGGATGGGAGAGGCTCTGGAGAAATCCTGAGGACGAGCATGGGAGGAGGAGACAAGGGAGCTTGAGAGTAGGAGATCTTGAGAGGAGTGGAGAGGACAGTTTGGGTGATATGTAGCTTGGGGCAGAGTTGTGAATGGCTTTGTATGTTGTGGTTAGTATTTTGAATTTAATTCGCTGGGCGATCGGGAGCCAGTGTAGGGATTGGCGGAGAGGGGTGGCAGATACTGAGCGGTTGGTAAGGTGGATAAGTCTGGCAGCAGCATTCATGATAGACTGAAGAAGGGATAGCCTATAGAGAGGTAGGCCAGTGAGAAGGGAGTTGCCATAGTCAAGGCGAGAGATCACAACAGAGTGAATGACTAGCTTGGTGGTTTCATTTGTTAAAAAGGGGCATATTTTAGAGATGTTACAGAGGTGAAGTCTACAAGCTTTTGACAACGATTGGATTTGGGGTTGAAAGAATAGGTCAGAGTCTAGGATTACACCAAGTACCCTGGTGTAAGGGGAGGGATTGATGGTTGCATTATTGATTTTGATGGAAAAGTCATGGAGGGGGGCACGGGTGGGGGTGGGGGGGGATGTTACCAGCTCGGTTTTAGAGAGATTTAGTTTAAGGAAGTGGTGCGACATCCATGTTGATATGTCATTTAGTAAGTTAGTAATGCGAGAGATGACTGAAGGAGTGAGGTGAGGAGTAGCCAGATAGATTTGGGTGTCATCGGCGTACAGATGGTATTGGAAGCCGTGGGTGGTTATCAAGTGACCAAGGGAGGAGGTGTGGATAGAGAAGAGAAGGGGTCCAAGAACAGAGCCTTGGGGGACCCCACAGAAAGGGGCAATGGAGAGGAGGAGACAGAGTTGTAGGTAACACTGAAGGAGCACTGTGATATGTAGGAGGAGAACCAGGATAGAGCAGAATCTTGGAGGCCAAGGGAATGGAGTTTATTGAAAAGGAGCGGGTGGTCAACAGTATCAAAGGCCACAGAGAGGTCAAGTAGTAGGAGTATGGAGTCCTGGCCATTGATTTTAGCAGTTAGTAAATCATTAGTGAGTTTTAGTAAGGCAGTTTCTGTGGAGTGCTGCGAGCGAAAGCCAGACTGTAAGGGGTCAAGTTTTCACTGAGGCAGGAGCCAAGACGGTTGTAGACTAAGCGTTAGGGAAGTTTAGAGGTGAATGGGAGCAATGAGATGGGTCTTAAGTTGTTCAGGTTGGTGGGGTCCAGTGAGGGCTTTTTAAGTATTGGAGTGATCTGCACACGTTTTAAAGGGGAGGGGAAGAAGCCACTAGAGAGGGAGAGATTGAAGATGTGAGTGAGGGAACATAGGATAGAATAAGAGGGTGACCGTAGTAGTTGTGAGGGAATAGGATCCAGGGGACAATTGGTTAGGTGGGCATCTGAGAAAAGTTTTGTAACCTCTTCAGTAGTAGCCAGTTCAAAAGAGGAGAGTGTTACCTGTGCTGTTATGTTGAGTGGGGAAGATGTACGCAAAGTGGAGGTGTCCTCACATATTGCATCATTCTTGTCTATGAAGTGATTGGCAATCTCTTGGACAGTGAGTGAGTTAGTGGGTAGAGGGGGTGGGAGCCATCGCTTTATCTACTTGATGTCCGGTCCGGGGTTTGTCGATGTTCAGAACTGCGTACCTGCAGCATTGTCAAGCCTGTCACTCATGCTCGTTTGTGAGTATATATTTTGCTGTTTTACACTTTATTAAAATGTTACCAGTGGTAATGCACTAGGTCGGTGCGCCCTCCTTTCTTTCATTTTTTTCTAGAGGGGGTGGGGGACAAACCAGAGAGTTAAAGATTGAGGGAAGGATACAGTAAAAATGATAAGATTGTTATCAGAGAGAGGAAAGGGAGTGTTGGTGAGGTTGCCAGGAGTGCAGAGATGGGAGAATACGAGGTCGAGGGTATTACCATTTGAGTGAGTGGAAGTGTGTGTGTCCATTGGGTTAGGTCAAAAGATGAGGTTAAGTGTGCTGTTAACATTGACAGGGATGTTGAAGTCACCAAGAATGACACTGGGTATTTCGGAGGAGAGAAAGTAGATTAGCCAGGCAGCAAAGTCATTAAAAAAGTGCAATACTGGTCCAGGAGGCAGATAAATTGCTGCAATTCTCAGAGAAATGGGAGGAAACAGACGAACACAGTTTATCTCAAAAGAAGAGAGGGATAGAGAGGGAGGCATAGGAATGACTTGGAAGGTGCTTTGTGCGGATAGAAGGAATCCAACTCCACCTCCTTTCTGTCAGTTGGGTCTGGGGGAGTGAGCTTGGTGGAGGCCACGATGGGAGAGGGCAGCAGGAGAAGCCAAATCAAAATCTTGAAGCCAGGTTTCAGTTATGGTTAGTATGTTAAAGCCATGATGAATGAAAAGGTCATGCACAGATGTGAGCTTGTTGCAGATGGAGCGGGCATTTCAAAGCGTGCATGAGATTAGGGGCTGGTTTTAGGAAGCAGGAGGATAGAAATTAAACTGAGTGGATTGCGGCTGTTGCAAGAGGAGGAGGGGTGCCGGATTTGTGTTTTGCAGTTAGAAAATGGAAGACCAGGATTTGGAGAAATGTCCCCTGAGACTAGAAGGAGGGTGAGGGAGGTAAGATGGGAGTGGGATATGTATGAGCGCACATGTCTAACTGCCCTGGTGTTTAGCTCAGTATGTGGGTTCAGCAATTGCAGGAGGTGATGGGTGCAGTCAGGGGCGGGCTGGGCCGGGGGGCAGAGATGCAATTGCCCCTTGGGCTGCTCTCATATGCTCTATAAAGGCCGCTGTGTTGCCAGCTCTGAACCGCACATGCGCAGTTTTTGAGCTGGCCGAGTGCAGCATCTCCATCCAGTACTGTGATCCAGGGATGTTTCAGGGCTGACAGTCTGTGTTACAAAGCACAGCACAGCCCCACCCAGCCCCTCCCTCCTCCACACGAATGGCTGGCAGAGGCTGGACCTGCTCTTTCTTTCCCCGTCCACACTCCGGGCAGCCCATGTGCTGTCTGTGAAGAGGATGTGTGGGCGGGAAAGTTAAATCTGAGCAGTCGGCTCGAATACAGTGAGTCTCCTGGAAGGCTGGGACCGTCCAAGTAAGTGAACTCCTCCTCCCTTCCCCTCTCTGCAGCTAAAGAGGTTTTTTTTTTTTTTTTCTAGCAGCCACACTACCTTGCTTGCCCTCCTAGGTGTTATGATGTGGGCTCACACTGGCATGCTGCGGTTTGTCTCCAGTGCTGGTGTACTGGCAGTCTTCCTGCATGTTGCCCCTGGTCCCATAGAGGTTGCACGTTTTTACTGCATGTTCTGAAAGTGCACAAAACGTCCTGCATGCTGCATCTTTGGTGCACTTTCAGAAAATGCAGCAAAAATGTGCAAAGAAGTCTGAGGGACTATGGCTATGGAAAACTGCCAGTACACCAGTGTGAGCCCAAAGGCTTGTATTCACTTGCAGCAGGCACTGCCACTCCACTGAAAAGTGACAGACAGAGGAGGTGATATCACATTTCCTCCCTGCCTGTTTTAACCCCCTTAATGCCAGTCCCTGCAGGTAATGACACGGTTCACTTTGAACTCCACCTTATATCCATTACTCTCTGTAGGTATTCGATGTGCTCTCACTTTATTGTTTGCACATCTGATACCTAAAGAGTTCTGGAAATAAGGTGGAGTTCAAAGTGAATTTCTACACCTAAGTGGAGCACCCCTTTCAGAAGATTTGAGGATATTATTAAACCCAGAGACTGGTGAACTTAAGCCACCATAGACAGATTTAATTTTCTGCTGAAACAGCAGAATTTCGATCTATCTATGTGCAGACTGGTTGTACAGAATTCAATCTATCAACTGACTTCAGTACAGCCAGCGTGTCTTTCTTTTTTTTTTTTTGGCGATCACTGCTGGATGCTATAGCTGCCAGCAGTGATCACTGTAATTGATGGCTGGGAAACTTTCACCCCCACAGAGAGTGACCGCTTCACACTGCCCCCACAGAGAGTCACCGATTCGCAATTCCCCAACAGAGAGTGATCCCTTAGCACTTCCCCCACAGAGAATGACCAATTCGCACTGCCCCCACAGAGAGTGACCCCTTTGCACTGCGCGCAATATGGAGCAGTCTCTCTCTCTGTGTAGGCAGTGTCAAGCGGTCTCTCTCTGTGCAGGCAGTGTCAAGCGGTCTCTCTCTCTCTCTGTGCAGGCAGAGTCAAGTGGTCTCTCTCTCTTTGTGCAGGCAGTGACAAGCGGTCTCTCTCTCTCTGTGCAGGCAGTGACAAGCGGTCTCTCTCTCTCTCTGTGAAGGCAGTGACAAGCGGTCTCTCTCTCTCTGTGCAGGCAGTGACAAGTGGTCTCTCTCGCTCTGTGCAGGCAGTGACAAGCGGTCTCTCTCGCTCTGTGCAGGCAGTGACAAGCGCTCTCTCTCTCTCTCTGTGCAGGCAGTGTCAAGCGGTCCCTCTCTCTCTCTCTCTGCAGGCAGTGACAAGCGGTCCCTCTCTCTCTATGCAGGCAGTGTCAAGCAGTCTCTCTCGCTCTGTGCAGGCAGTGTCAAGCGCTCTCTCTCTCTCTCTCTCTCTCTGTGCAGGCAGTGTCAAGCGGTCCCTCTCTCTCTCTCTCTCTCTCTCTGCAGGCAGTGACAAGCAGTCCCTCTCTGTGCAGGCAGTGTCAAGCGGTCTCTCTCTGTGCAGGCAGTGTCAAGCGGTCTCTCTCTGTGCAGGCAGTGTCAAGCGGTCTCTCTCTGTGCAGGCAGTGTCAAGCAGTCCCTCTCTCTCTCTGCAGGCAGTGACAAGCGGTCTCTCTCTCTCTGCGCAGGCAGTGTCAAGCGGTCTCTCTCTGTGCAGGCAGTGTCAAGCAGTCCCTCTCTCTCTCTGCAGGCAGTGACAAGCGGCCTCTCTCTCTCTGCGCAGGCGGTGTCAAGCGGTCTCTCTCTGTGCAGGCAGTGTCAAGCGGTCTCTCTCACTGTGCAGGCAGTGTCAAATGGTCTCTCTCTCTCTCTCTCTCTCTCTCTGTGCAGGGAATGTGGTGTAGATGGATGGTGAGCTGATTCGGTGGTTCAATGGGCTACTTGACTGGACTTGCCCCCCAGGCCTAAGGCTGCCAGCCCTCCCCTGGGTGCAGTAGTAGGGAGAGTGTAGGAGTGAGGGTGATATGTGTATGCTGTGGGGTAGAGAGGAGAGGTAGAGTAAGGATAACTTGAGGATAGAAAACACAGATGTGAGAACAAAGAGTAGAAGGAGCATGTTAGTGGATAGAGAGTGGGAATCTGACTTCAAATAAATTAAATGTCAAATACTGGTTTGCTTGCTGTTTTTCCAGAGTGGAGCAGAGTTCTTGTTGTATCTTCATACAGCTTTAGTTAAAATGCAGCGGTGAAACTGCGCAACACTCCTGACAGAGACACTCAGGAAAGAGACATGGTGTCTGCTCCTCCCCATAGGCCGCTTTAAATTTATAGAGAGATTGAGTAGACAAGAATTTGTCAATTGATCAATATAGGATCTGATTTGAGACACCTGAATATGGGAGGGGAGATGGACAATACCAGACCAGCCACAGACGCAGACACAGACTAGGGTCGTAAAAGGTAATTGAGTCTCTTCATGACTCAAGCCAAATGGAGTTGAGAATCAATCACCAGTAGGGATGAGCTTGATGTTTCAAGCCGAACGTAAGTTCGACTCGAACATCGGGTGTTCGCCTGTTCGCCGAACAGTGAACAATATGCGGTGTTCGCAGCAAATTCGAAAACCGCAGGAACACCCTTAAAGTCTATGGGACACTAACATGAAAAATCAAAAGTGCTAATTTTAAAGGCTTTTATGCAAGTTATTGTCATACAAAGTGTTTGAGGACCTGGGTCCTGCCCCAGGGGACATGTATCAATGCAAACAAATTTTTTAAAAACGGACGTTTTTTTCGGGAGCAGTGATTTTTTTGATGCTTAAAGTGAAACAATAAAAATGAAATATCCCTTTAAATATTATTCCTGGGGGGGCGTCTATAGTATGCCTGTAAAGTGGCACATTTTTTCCGTGTTTAGAACAGTACCACAGCAAAATGACATTTCTAAAGAAAAAATTGTCATTTAAAACTGATCGCGGCTGTAATGAATTGTCGGGTCTCGACAATATACATAAAACTCATTAAAAAAAAGAGCATGGGATCTCCCCCAGTCCATTACCAGGCCCTTTGGGTCTGGTATGAATATTAAGGGAAACCTCGAACCAGAATTAAAAAAAAAAAAAAATTGTGTTGGGGTCCCCCTAAAATCCATACCAGGCCCTTCAGGTCTGGTATGGATTCTAAGGGGAACCCTGCGCCAAAATTAAAAAAAAATCTGAGAATGCAACCTGCCAAGCCGCAGGAAAAGAGGAGTGGACGAGAGAGCGCCCCCCCTGAACCGTACCAGGCCACCTCCCCCCCCCCCCCCCGTGTGAATTGGTAATGGGGAAGAGACAGCTTGGGACAGGACGGGAGCCTCCCATGGAGGAGGATCGGTTGCATTTTTTTTTTTTTTTTTTTTTGGGTCATTCGGGCGGCGTGAACTTACATCGTGAGACATTTTTATTTTTTTATTTTTTAATAAAGGACTTGTCCCAAGCTGTCTCTTGTCTTTTTTACCATTTTGATACATTTTTGGTGAAATAGTAGGGATACATCGTACTCCATTACCAGTTCACACAGGGGGGAGGCCGGGATCTGGGGGTCCCCTTGTTAAAGAGAAGTACTAGTCCTGCTCATCCTTCTGGTGAACTGGCAAGCACCAGCGGACTAGTACACCCTGGTCGTACATCCAGCACTGCAGTAACATGTGGTGACGTGGCAAGTCCCATAAGTACAGTTCAAGCTGGCCAGGTGGCAAGCACAAGTAGTGTCCCGCTGCCACCAAGAAGACAAAGACGTGCCAATAGTGTCCTTCCTGCAGAATTTGCCAATCCTAATTGGGAGCCCACCACTTCTACAGCACCCGTACTTCCCCATTCACTGCCCAACCCGGAATTCAGGTGGAAACAGTTGATTTGACGTCACTTGATTTTTATTCATTGTTTTTCACGGAAGATCTCTATAGATCTATTGTGAACAAAGCAATTTGTATGCTGGTCAATTAATTGCCACTAATCCTCAGTTGTCCTCCCTTGACAGAGATTGGAAACAAATGACGGTTTCCGAATTTAAGACCTTTCTGGGCCTATCCCTCCTCATGGGCGTAACTAAAAAGAGTGAGCTGTGGTCATATTGGTCCACTGACCAAATTCACCATATGCCTGTGTTTTCTGCTTCCATGACCAGGGCATGATACAAGCAGATCTTGCGGTTCATGCACTTCAACGACAATGAACTCTGTCGTCCTCGTGGAGACCCTGGATACGATCGGCTCTACAAAATTCGGCCCCTCCTAAAGCACTTCAACCAACGTTTTGCAGCCTTGTTTACTCCTGATCAAGTTGTCTGCGTTGATGAGTCCTTGATTAAATTTTCTGGCCGCTTGTCTTTCAGACAGTATCTTGATACGGGGTCAAGATGTATAAGCTCTGTGACAAGGCCACAGGCTATACATATAGTTTTAAGGTTTATGAGTCAGGTACTGCCCAGATTACATAGGGAGCGCTGGCAAGATTGTGTGGGAACACAATATAAAATAACGGTGTGGTTGCGCTACTGTAAAAAGAGTATCAAATGACACATATAGCAGCCAGCATCAACAAAGTAGTGACAATGTGAACAATAACAAGAAAAAACGATGCAGCGCTAAACATAAAAATCAGGATTGAGTGATACACATAAATGTGACTATCAGCTGTGCAACGTGATAGTGTATAGCTAAATGTAAAAAAAATATAAAAAACCAAATACAATATTATGATGAGTCCATGATCATATCAATGACCAATAACGTGGACATTATGGTCATGTGAATGTTCAATAAAGGTGGACAGTATGAATGTAGGATGAGTGAGAGGTTTCTCAAGGGTGATACGTGGTTCACAGAGGTGGTGTTCCAATACTCAGTATCCACAGCAAAGAATAGATGGAGCAAATACGCTTAACGGAACTGGTGGACGCGTTTGCCGTACGGCTAGGTGTCATACAGGCTTGAGGATCAATCGATCCAAACAGATGTAGAGGCGTATATGGTAGGTTCCACTGGTTCCTCTGTAACAATGGTAAACGGCCTGGGGACAGCAGATGCTCAAAGTCCAGTTACAGGCATTTCTCCAACCGGTGTATATTGGGGGAATACACCTTTCACATAGCCACCATGGGGACATGGAAAAGGAAAAAAAGGCTCCACATAGTGCTTTAAATCCAAAAAAGCAGGTTTATTATAAACCAAACAGGGTAAAAAATTCAGATAACAGCATCCAGGATAAAAGTGATCACAACAAAAATTTTTATTCATTTTATTGTGATCGCTTTTATCCTGGATGCTGTTATCTGAATTTTTTACCCTGTTTGGTTTATAATAAACCTGCTTTTTTGGATTTAAAACACTATGTGGAGCCTTTCTTTCCTTTTCCATGGTGGCTATGTGAAAGGTGTATTCCCCCAGTATACTTTACTGTTTACTGTGTTTTATTGTTAACCATTTTTTTGTTTTCAGGTATGCCATTCAGCTGCAGCACGGATTTATTTATCTTGACAGCAACAGCGCACTGGAACACCCATGTCCCTTTTTTAAGGTTAAGGAAAAAAAAGGGGGAAAACGCACTGGACTGCATCAAATACGCGCATGCAAAAAAGCATCCGGAGTGCATCCGGACTGCGTTTCTATGGTGTGAACTGGCCCTTACTGTTATACTGTAATGTTACTTTGTTTTATTTTTAACCATCATTTGCTTAGCAGGTACGCCATTCAGTTGCAGAGCGGATTTATTTATCTTGACAGCAATATTTTAGGCACAGATTGCGTTAAAAATTGTTTTATTCTTTACTGGTTTTTTTTGTATTTGCTTTGCAGGTGTTATATGTCTTACTGTTATACTGGGTGTGGTCAGATGGTTTGAGGGCAGAGGAGAGATCTAGGGTCTAATAGACCCCAATTTTTTTAAAAAAGAGTACCTGTCACTACCTATTGCTATCATAGGGGATATTTACATTCCCTGAGATAACAATAAAGATGCTAAAAAAAATGAACAGAACAGTTTAAAAATAAAAAAGCAAAATAAATAATATTTAAAAAAAAAAAAAATCACCCCTGTCCCCCCCTGCTGTCGCACAAAGGCGAACGCAAGCGTTGGTCTGGCGTCATATGTAAACAGCAATTGCACCATGCATGTGAGGTATTACCGTGAAAGTCAGATCAAGGGCAGTAATTTTAGCAGTAGACCTCCTCTGTAAATCTAAAGTGGTAACCTGCAAAGGCTTTTAAAGGCTTTTAAAAATGTACATAGTTTGTCGCCGCTGCACGTTTGTGCGCAATTTTAAAGCATGTCGTGTTTGGTATCCATGTACTCTGCCTAAGATCATCTTTTATATTTCATCAAACATTTGGGCAATATAGTGTGTTTTAGTGCATTAACATTTTAAAAAAGGTGTGTTTTTTCCAAAAAAAATGTGTTTGAAAAGTCGCTGCGCAAATACTGTGTGAAAAAAAATGCAACATCCACCATTTTAATCTGTAGGGCCTTTGCTTTAAAAAAAATATAATGTCTGGGGGTTCAAAGTCATTTTCTTGCAAAAAAAAAAATATTTTTTCATGTAAACAAAAAGTGTCAGAAAGGGCTTTGTCTTCAAGTGGAGGAGTGGGTGATGTGTGACATAAGCGTCTAAATGTTGTGCATAAAATGCCAGGACAGTTCAAAACCCCCCCCAAATGATCCCATTTTGGAAAGTAGACACCCCAAGCTATTTGCTGAGAGGCATGTCAATTCCATGGAATATTTTATATTTTGACACAAGTTGCGGGAAAAAGACAATTTTTTTTTTTTTTGCACACAGTTGTCACTAAATTATATATTGCTCAAACATGCCATGGGCATATGTGGAATTGCACCCCAAAATACATTCTGCTGCTTATCCTGAGTACGGGAATACCACATGGGGTGGTATAAAATATTTCATGGACTCAACATGCCTCTCAGCAAATAGCTTGGGGTGTCTACTTTCCAAAATGGGGTCATTTGGGCGGGTTTTGTGCTATCTTGGCATTTTATGGTCTTCGAAACTGTAATAGGTAGTGAGGAGTAAAATCAAAAATTTACGCCCTTAGAAAGCCTGAAGGCGGTGCTTGGTTTTCGGGGTCCCATACGCGGCTAGGCTCCCAAAAAGTCTCATGCCCCGTACACACGGTCGGATTTTCCGATGGAAAATGTGTGATAGGACCTTGTTTTCAGAAATTCCGACCGTGTGTAGGCTCCATCACACATTTTCCATCAGATTTTCCGACATAATTCCCCCCACTGCTACCAATGAAGGGGCAGAATTCTTCCCAATGACATTAATGATAGGGCGAAAATTCCTCCCAATGACACTAAAAATGGGGCACAAGTCCTCCCAATGGCGCCAACGATGGAACAGTTAACTGGCCCTTTGTTTAGAAAGTTTGGAGATACCTGCACTATAGGATTGTAAAAGACGTGGACACCTTGGGGTGCCCCAAGGACAGTAGTAATGAAACACATATAGCATGCCACAGTGAACAGTGGGTGTGACCAAATTGTGCTAATAATGGGAGGGGCTTAATGGGGCATGGTTATGCGGAGGTCCACCGCAAAAAAAATATTAAAAGCCAGCAGCTACAAATACTGCAGCTGCTGACTTTTAATATATGGACACTTACCTGTCCAGGGAGCCCACGATATCGGCAGCCGAAGCCGATCCGTCCATCGGCTCTCGGCTGCTGCCGCCGCCATCCTCGGTAAGGGAATAGGGAGGTCAAGCCGTGCGGCTTCACTTCCTGGTTCCCTACTGCGCATACGCGAGTCGCGCTGCACGTCTTCTCTGGTCCCTGCTGTGTTCTGTGTCTCCCAGAATACAGCGGGGGGAGGACAGTGTAGGAAGTGGCGTAGGTCACCGCAAGCGCCGCAGTGATCTATGCCAGGAAGTGGGAGCAAATACCTGTATTAGACAGGTATCTGCTCCCTCCTCCCCCCTGAAAGGTGCCAAATGTGACACTGGAGGGAGGATTCCAAAAAGTGGAAGTTCCATTTTTGGGTGGAACTCCACTTTAAATAAACCAAAAGCATTCTTTTACTCATACAATATGCTTAGATTGCTGTACCACAAGTAAAAGTCTCATAGACATGTACAAACCTCAGTGCAATCATTAATAAAAAAACTCTTCAAATACATATGATTCTGTGTACACTGAAAATGGTCAGAGAGCTAACCATTTATCTGAGCCTACCTTATAGAAGACTTTCATTAAAATAGTCATACACTGCTTAGCAAACAGCAACTGTTAAGACAACACTTTTGAGAGAAGTATGTAATGTATAATGTAGTGCAGGAGTGCAGTGAGTACATAGTTGCCAACAGTCCCGATTTTCCCGGGACAATCCCGATTTTGGGACCCTCGTCCCGATTCGGAGGCTGTCCCAAATCGGGATTTTCCTAAAGGAAAATCGGGAATGTTGTTTTTTTGGAGCAGCGGGCTCCAGCAAAATGGCGGCCGGCGCCGCCGCTCTATCTCCTCTAGTGTTGAGTGGAGAGGGGAAGGGGGCTCGATCCGTGCATCCAATGAAGCGGCTTCTTTAGCTGCACGGCCCCTCCCCTCTCCACTGAAGCGAGCAGAAGACACGGCCCCATACTGTGCAAGCGCTGCGCCTGCACAGTACAGGGGGTCCTCTATTGCCGAGAGGAACTTTCTCGGCAGAACACCGGCCGCTCCTGCACTGAGCGGGGGCCAGGCTGCATTGAGGGGGGGCTGCACTAACTGAGGGGGGCTGCACTGAGGGGGGCTGCACTAACTGAGGGGGGCTGCACTGAGGGGGGGGCTGCACTAACTGAGGGGGGCTGCACTGGGGGGGCTGCACTAACTGAGGGGGGCTGCACTAATAGAGGGGGGCTGCACTAATAGAGGGGGGCTCCACTAATAGATGGGGGTCTGCACTAATAGAGGGGGGCTGCACTGAGGGGGGTCTGCACTGAGGGGGGTCTGCACTAATAGAGGGGGGCTGCACTGAAGGGGGGTCTGCACTAATAGAGGGGGGCTGCACTGAGGGGGGCTGCACTGAGGGGGGGCTGCACTAATTGAGGGGGGTCTGCACTAATAGAGGGGGGGCTGCACTGAGGGGGGGCTGCACTAATAGAGGGGGGCTGCACTGAGGGGGGGCTGCACTAATAGAGGGGGGCTGCACTGAGGGGGGTCTGCACTAATAGAGGGGGGGCTGCAATAATAGAGGGGGGGCTGCACTGAGGGGGGTCTGCACTAATAGAGGGGGGGTCTGCACTGATGGAGGGGGTCTGCACTGATGGAGGGGGTCTGCACTGAGGGGGTCTATACAGACTCTGGCGGTGGCACCTGATGCAAGGACAGACTCTGGCGGGGGCACCTGATGCAAGGACAGACTCTGCTGGTGGCACCTGATGCAAGGACAGACTCTGCTGGTTGCACCTGATGCAAGGACATACTCTGCCGGTGGCACCTGATGCAAGGACAGACTCTGCCGGGGGCACCTGATGCAAGGACAGACTCTGCCGGGGGCACCTGATGCAAGGACAGACTCTGCCGGGGGCACCTGATGCAAGGACAGACTCTGCCGGTGGCACCTGATGCAAGGACAGACTCTGCCGGGGGCACCTGATGCAAGGACAGACTCTGCCGGGGGCACCTGATGAAAGGACAGACTCTGGCGGGGGCATCTGATGCAAGGACAGACTCTGCTGGTGGCACCTGATGCAAGGACAGACTCTGGCGGGGGCACCTGATGCAAGGACAGACTCTGGCGGGGGCACCTGATGTAAGGACAGACTCTGCTGGTGGCACCTGATGCAAGGACAGACTCTGCCGGGAGCACCTGATGCAAGGACAGACTCTGCTGGTGGCAGGCGACGTGGCTAGTGACATGCTCAGGGATCCCACTGATTCGGCATTATGGTGAGTTGAATGATTTAATTTTATATTACAATGTAATAATAGAAATAATGCGCTTCAATCATCCTGACACCATAACAACTAACAACAACTAGCACTAATAGAGGGGGGCTGCACTGAAGGGGGGTCTGCACTAATAGAGGGGGGCTGCACTGAGGGGGGGCTGCACTAATTGAGGGGGGTCTGCACTAATAGAGAGGGGGCTGCACTGAGGGGGGGCTGCACTAATAGAGGGGGGCTGCACTGAGGGGGGGCTGCACTAATAGAGGGGGGGCTGCACTGAGGGGGGTCTGCACTAATAGGGGGGGCTGCAATAATAGAGGGGGGGCTGCACTGAGGGGGGGTCTGCACTGATGGAGGGGGTCTGCACTGATGGAGGGGATCTGCACTGATGGAGGGGGTCTGCACTGAGGGGGTCTATACAGACTCTGGCGGGGGCACCTGATGCAAGGACAGACTCTGGCAGGGGCACCTGATGCAAGGACAGACTCTGGCGGGGGCACCTGATGCAAGGACAGACTCTGGCGGGGGCACCTGATGCAAGGACAGATTCTGCTGGTGGCACCTGATGCAAGGACAGACTCTGCTTGTGGCACCTGATGCAAGCACAGACTCTGCCGGGGGCACCTGATGCAAGGACAGACTCTGCTTGTGGCACCTGATGCAAGCACAGACTCTGCCAGGGGCACCTGATGCAAGGACAGACTCTGCCGGGGGCACCTGATGCAAGGACAGACTCTGCCGGGGGCACCTGATGCAAGGACAGACTCTGCCGGGGGCACCTGATGCAAGGACAGACTCTGCCGGGGGCACCTGATGAAAGGACAGACTCTGGCGGGGGCACCTGATGCAAGGACAGACTCTGCTGGTGGCACCTGATGCAAGGACAGACTCTGGCGGGGGCACCTGATGCAAGGACAGACTCTGGTGGGGGCACCTGATGCAAGGACAGACTCTGCTGGTGGCACCTGATGCAAGGACAGACTCTGGCGGGGGCACCTGATGCAAGGACAGACTCTGGTGGGGGCACCTAATGCAAGGACAGACTCTGCTGGTGGCACCTGATGCAAGGACAGACTCTGCCGGGGGCACCTGATGCAAGGACAGACTCTGCTGGTGGCAGGCGACGTGTCTAGTGACACGCTCAGGGATCCCACTGATTCGGCATTATGGTGAGTTGAATGATTTAATTTTATATTACAATGTAATAATAGAAATAATGCGCTTCAATCATCCTGACACCATAACAACCATGGTGCCGGGATGATTGAAGCGTTAACACTTCGTTACACCACGTTTGGAGTATCTTTATCTGCTGATTGTTAAACTTTCTAGAATACACATATTTCTATTGTGTGGGATCTGGGGCTGCTGTCCCGTCATTTCCCTCTCCCCCTTTCCTTCTCCATCCCTCATTCATCTCAGACTCTAACCACACCCTCTTGAGCCACGCACATTTAAGACACGCCCACTTTTCATGTAAGCCACACCCACTTTCCCCCGTAAGCCACGCCCACTTTCACGTAAGCCACACCCACTTTTCACGTAAGCCACACCCATTGCATGCCGCACTTATGAAATTTTTGCTAAGCCACGCCTACAAATGAATGCCCCGCCCCCTAATTATTGTACGGCTCCGCCTACAACCAAAAAAGTGTCCCACATATTTTTTTTTCAATGTTGGCAACTATGTGAGTACTGTGCGACACAATCTACAGATGAGAGTACCTGGAAATGCGGCACAATCTACAGATGCGACAGGACAGTCCGAAGCCCATCTACCCTGAACAGGACACATGTCTGTGCTACTCCTGACACCTCAAGAGCCTGGAATAATGAGGGGCCCCTCCTCCATCCCAGGCACACTACACACCATCTGAGTCATAGACGCAGTCACCAAGTCACACACTATGCAGATAAACAATCAGATCATGTCATTAGTAATACCCCCTGACCTCTCCCCTCCTCCAGAGCTGACATTTTAGCTGTGCCCCAGGCTGCACGAGCGTCTGTGTCAGGGAGCGGAGTGTAACCTGAGCCGGCCCGGTGTTATCCTGCAGAATCCAGGCATCCATCCTGTCAGAGACACAGCCCTGCCTCCGCTGGGGGAAACCCATCCTCTGCTCCTCATTAGGCAGCATTGGTGGGAGCCACAATCTGGTTTAAATAATGTGTCCAGGTTTCAGGTAGTCTGAGACCCGGAAACGTGATTCGAAACCTGGACTGTCCAGGTGAATCCCGGACAGATGGCAACTCTAGCTCTATGTTTGGTTGTACCACAGGCAGAGGCACTTGTGACTATAATGAAGAACAGAAACCTAGATTGGTGTTGGGGATATGAGGGTAAATACAGGTTTCCTTTAATGAGTTTTTCCAGAGAGAACATCAATTTCAATAGCTGTTTGACATAAAACAGGAGAGGGAGTTAAGATATTTTTTTGCCAAACACCAGAAAACTATTACCAAGATTACATGCCATACATGGAAAACTTGTTAAAACTGCCGTTTAATTTCCCCGAACTTCTATTATGCTCAGCCAGGATCCACAGTGTTTTTGACATGATGTATGCAGCAAACAGTTATGAGGCACATAATGGTTTCTCACATGACAGCAGCAAAAGAGGCATTCTGATTAAATATTTATTTGATCTATATTCCAATATAGTCTGTTCACCCAGCTTAACGGTTTTCAACTTGAGAATAGCAAAACAGATTTGGTGTCATATGCTTTGGAAATGGTTCCTTTATTAAATCTTGAAGCCCTTGGTTTTCCACTGAAGAGCACTAGTCAAGACATTCCAGTGAGAAAAGGCTGCACAGTCATTGTAAAGATGTCTCTTTGAGGTGAGACGTGCAATTGAAATCTTCTCTGGTGAATTTTCCCTCAGCTGAAAAAAAAGCAAACTAGTTTATGAAATTCATAGGGAGCTTGGGGATTTTTGATGTAATGAGTTTTACAGTTTCAGAGGCAAATGCTTTGCTAATAATTATGTAACAGTAATTAAATCTGAAAAAGGCTGTACTCTAAGTATGTTGATTTATTGCTGCTCCATAGACATGCTCCTGAAGCGCTCATTGAAGTGCATGCTTCCTCTTTCCAGTTTTCTTTAAATTCTCATAGTACACTGGGTCACAGATGGTCTGAGCTGTGATATTTTCCCTATTAAATTCCTAATAATCTTTTTCTAGGCTCAGTCATGGAAGCTTGGGGATTTCTCATTTTAATTAGAAGGTTTAAGGAGCTAACTCTGTTTGAAATGTCTCCAAAGAGAGATGGGTGCAGGTGATCCCATTCAGCAGAATGACACAATATCCCGGCCAACACCTCATTTCCATATTAGATTAGAGTTGCTTTGGCATAACTCCCAAATCTAATGATGATGCACAGTCAGAGCTGTAAGCAGGCATTTTTTGCCATATAAAAATACGATTAGTTCAGGATTATATTTTAGGCATAGAATGATTAGGGAGCTTAACCCTCATCTCTCAGTGCAAATAGGTGTTTTCTCCTTGTAAATCTGGGAAGTATGGTATCAAGGTTTTTTGGATCTTTCATAGCTAGTAAGTTAAGATGGGATCACAGGTGACATGCATTTTGAACTTAAGACATGACACATGCAAACATAATGGTGAATTTAGGAAGGTATAGAAGTTGGGCATTTAAAGCTGTGCTAAACCTTTCCTACAGTAAAGTATAGCTACAGAAAACATTTTTTTAAATGTTATAAAGGCTAGGAACACTGTCAATTTGCATTGTTGTCTGTGTCCTTATTAGGGAGATTTTATATTATTTCCTATCCCAGCTGGCACCATTAAGTAGATCAGGATTCAGGAATGAAAGGAAACGTCCCCCATGGGGTGGTAGACAATAAAATACAACTGACAGAGGTTCTAAAACTTCCCCCACTCTACAAAAAAATGGTTTCTAATTCATGTCTGAAATAATTTCTTCTTTCTTCATGTCTCAAGTGGCACCAGCTACAAGATAAAAAGTAAGGTGAAATCTCCCCAAATGAAAAAAAAAATGTTTTAGGTAAAGTTCTACTTTATGCAACTTCCTCAAGAGGGTTTTGATTACCTGAAGCCACTGAGACTAAGTTGAGGATCCCTAATAGCCTAAGAAGCAGAGTTCATAAAGAAACTGTTCATTCGCATGGAGAGGCCCTCCTTTGGAACTGGATCTCTCTGTCCTTCTTTCCTATTTAAATGTCCTTTATAGTTTTAAGAATAGATGTTGTGTTTGACTCAGAATTGCTGTATTGTGATCTTTTCAAAGCTCTAAATGAATATATTTTGCTAAATTGGCTATTTTTTAAACCCTGGTATAAAGGCAAAGTAGTGTTGAAAAAACATTTGCTGGTTTACCAATCATTTTTTACACTAAAAATCTTCATTCTAAGCGACAGGCTTCTCTATCCCGCAGTTACCTCATTTTGCTTTATTTAATGATTCCCTGCCCGGCTTGCCTTTCCATGTGCTGTGTTTGGTTTGCTTTATTCTTCTTGCAGCTAAAATTACCATTGCTGGAACATGGAAGACACCCTCGGCCTCTATACATTGTTTGAAGTATAAGGATTATGATTCCTAAAAAAATCACTAGCCTCATCTAAGACAAACAAAATCAGTTCAAGATAACATGGACTCTGTGGGTGACATATGTGAATGTGCCTTTGCTTCCTCTTAGGGGATGGTCTACCTAATGTTTATTCTCTGGTCCTGTGAGCATTGAGTCTCATTCTTTCTTCTTCTCTTTCCTTTCTGCTCTTCTATTCCCTCCTTTTCTTCTTGTCTTTTTTTCTTTAATGTTGGTGTGTATTTTCCTTGAACTTTGTTAGCAGCCCTCTGGGCATAGTGGTTCCCTCCTTTTTTTTAGTCGATCAGTGCCACTTTGAGATGTGATCTAATTTTGTTCATTTGTGACAACCCATGTTAACCCTACATCCTATTTATTAATGCGGTGTAATCTTTGGCTTTTCAAGAATCGCACTGACTGGTGTCTGAGGGAGCACTCGATCTTGTTTATTTTCTATGTCCGATCTATGTGACTGTACATTGTACTCTTGTTACATGATGGCTGCTTCATTGTACGCTTCACTTGTTTATTTTGTTGATTATTACAAAAAATAAAAAAACTTTTGAATGATAAAAATCTTAATTCTACCTGCAACTGGGGTATGGTAGTCCCTACACATTTTTTACTATTCTCTTATCTCAGTAATTGGGAGGTACGACAGAGCTGTTTTGGAGGTCAAACTGGGACTGAGATGCCTGCATCCACACATGATATTATACTGCATAATTATGTAGTCACACATTAGGCTTAGGGAAAGTTGAAGAATATTTAAACCTAAGGGCAAAATGTAACTTGTTGCAGCCTGCAAGTTCTTAAATGTGTTGCCTGCATTAATTTTTGTTTCTTCTCTTTCTCTTCCTCTTCCTCTTCTTCTTTCTCTTTTTTTTAACATGGTGATCCTGCTAGTAACATGCTTCCTGTCTTAGGATGACTAACTCATTATTAGAGATGAGAATTTGGTTTGGACTGATGTAGGATTCGGTCTGAACTTTGGCTTTTTGGTGTGCAGTGAACAGGCAAACTAAATGGGATGTTCGTTCTCCTGCTGAGCCGAACTTCCTGTTGCAGTGGGACATCATGCGTTATCAGTGGTATTACTGCCATTGTCAAATGTTAATGACTTCTCACTGTATATGGCAGCTTAATGTAAGCAAAGATGCAGTGACATCATGGGGGAGTCCCCTGTGATGTCCTTGATCAAAAATGTTGGAGGGCCAACAGGCACCATTCATTGTGATTGATGTGGACCTACATCATGGACTATGTGTTTGACATTTTTTTTTAACCCTTTCATGACAAAGTTAAAACAAACCTTAACATCCTATCACCGTTTTGCAACTTTGACATTAGTAAACGTGTACATATCACTGATACTACTTAACATATCCAGATGAAATATAACTTATTTTTTTTAGGATGAATTGGGCTTTTATTTGGTGGTCAATAGTAATGGATATTTTAAGACTTTTTTTTTATTATCATTATCAACAGAAAACTGGCACAAAATAGTAAAAAAAAATAATAATTTTTAAAATTTAGTTGTATGTTTTTTTTGCTAATACCATGACCTTCCACCAAAAAAACAACCCAAAAAAATGTCCAAATGCCTAGTGATTGCAGCTATACCACATTTATGTATATTATTTGTTATTTGTACCCATAGTAGGGGTGAGAAACAATAGTGCACATTTTGTTTTTTTCCTACCAAAAACACACTAATGCCCCGTACACACGGTCAGACATTGATCGGACATTCCGACAACAAAATCCATGGATTTTTTCCGACGGATGTTGGCTCAAACTTGTCTTGCATACACACGGTCACACAAAGTTGTTGGAAAATCCAATCGTTCTGAACGTGGTGACGTAAAACACGTACGTCGGGTCTATAAACGGGGCAGTAGCCAATAGCTTTCGCCCTAATTTATTCTGAGCACGCGTGGCACTTTGTGCGTCGGATTTGTGTACACACGATCAGAATTTCCAACAACGGATTTTGCTGTCGGAAAATTTTATAGCCTGCTCTCAAACTTTGTGTGTCGTAAATTCCGATGGAAAATGTGTGATAGAGCCCACACACGGTCGGATTTTCCGACAACAAGGTCCTATCATACACTAAAATACACTGACCCTAACCTTGACTCTGACCATGACCTTTGCCCTAGCCGTAACTCTAACACTGACCTAGATAAAACCCTGATCTAGCTATTCTATGTATTTATTTATGTTACACATGCTTTTCTTTGTTTACAATTTTTCCCTCAAGCAAGGAGAAAAAGAAATAATGCATCCTTTGTCCTTGCAAGAGGAGAAAAAAAACACAGTGACTTATCACTGTGGTAGCTAATAACAGGCTTTCACAGTGATCAGATGATCAGGAACTGGACCTCAAGGTTCCCAATCTTTAGTATGTGACCCAGAGCTCTCATGCATAAATGCAGCCCTATGGATAAAGACATATTTCCATGAGGCTGCATATAAGCATACACTCATCGAAAAGGGGTTAAAGAACTTCATCAAAAGCGTGTGTGGTCAGAGACTTCCGGTTCCGGCGCCACATGAGGAGGTAAATAGCTCCAGCTCCCACAGCGCTTCGCACACAACTAGCATTTAAACCCGGTTACTGCTTTGGGGAGACCCCCCTCTATCCCTGCTTCATTGTGGGCACACATGGATCGCTTTGTGGAGCGATAGTATGCACAGGCGGTATCCTCCATGATACCCCCCCGCGGGAGAAACAGCGGCTGACACAGCCAAGATGGCGGCCGCCCCAGGCACACCAGACCTGCTGCAGATGCAGCCACCTTCTGCTCCAGAAATGGCAGGTACGGATCCTGCCTCCCCTGCTGGCATTGCACAAGCAGTGGTAACACTGCTGGGCCCCACATTAACAGCCACTGTGGATGCAGCAGTTCACAGAGGACTGGAGCAGCTCCATATAGAAATTCAAGCTCAGGCACAGAGAATCACTCATGTGGAAGAGAGGATATCATCCCTTGAGGATGAATTCACAGCTTCATCTGCCGCGATCGCACGCGTCACTGCCACAAACAGGGACATATGGGATAAACTCAACGATTTGGAAAATGGTTCGAGAAGGCACAATCGGATTGCCAGAATAGGTATCCACTTCCCAGCTCACGAATATTTGCGCAAAAACCATCCCAGAGCAAATGGGCCTCCGCATACCCTGCACTATTGAACGTGCACACCGCATGGGTCAATACTCAGAAACTCGCGCCAAACCTCGTCATGTTATAGTTAAATACCTAAACTATGCTGACAAGAATGCCATAATGCAAAAATTTCGCCGCTCGCGCTCCTTAACTGTGGATGGCACAAAATTGCTGCTCTTTGCGGATTACTCCACGGAGGTGATGAAACAACGTAAAGTGTTTTCGCCGATCTGCTCAACTCTACATAACAACCAAATCCGGTTCTCCTTAGCTTGCCCAGCTATCCTCCGCATACAAACGCATGGAGGAGAACACCTCACCTTCAACACACCTGATGAGGCGGAGAATTACTTAACCACCCGGAGCACCGAGATGGAACACAGCAACACTGCAGAGGGCCCACCATCAACATCACCGTCTTCTTCAACTGCACTGCCTAAACATCAACGCAGCCCGACCAAACCTCCATATAAACGCAGCCGCTTTACTAACCAGGAGGACCGCTCTGGGAATCCCTGAAGGACTTCAGAAACCCACTTTCACCACTTGTGCTTGCACAGACGGGTAATATTACCCCCCCCCCCCCCCCATCTCTCTTTTTTCTTTTTTTTTTTTTTACTATGTACTTTTATTGTTCTTTCAATTTATTTATGACTGAACTTTTTGACGCAGTACCTATGTCAGCCTGTTGCTTAACGTTTATTTGCTCTACCGCCTACTACCCCAGTCACCAATAAGGCCGCATGCTGTCTGTCTAGAAGATCATTCTAGAGACCCATGCAATAATCGCAGTCACTACACCTACATAGATTAGGCCCATGAGCTGAGCCTTCACTCATCTGAGCCTACCCCAGTGTCTAAATGTGAGTTGCTCTTTCCCTGACCTTCTCCCCTCTGACTATCCTTCCCTGTTACCCTCTACCCATCTCCCTCCCTCCCCCCCTCCCATCTTTCCCTTCTCTTCCTCCCTCCCTCCACTCCCCATAGCCTACATCCTGCCCCTACGTGAGGAGATAGTGACCGGCGGGGGGATATCATAGGTAGTTGAACCTCATGTGGAAAAAAGTGAAGTCCACTATGTTTATTTTGTTTTTTCTAACCGAAAATCTGCTTTGTTACTGTTTGTTCTCTATTGTTGCTTAGAAGATTTGAAATTCATGTTTACCTATCTAGTACCTATGTTCTCAGGAGATCTACTGCGCTTTGGTGACTCCCGAATGGTTGATACTCTACCCACAGAGAGGCTCCATTGCAAGCCTCTAACCCAAAACATTGTTTATTTCCAGCCATGTCATCATCTACCGATGGGAGTCACCTATAGTGTTTTTTCGTGGAATGTTAAGGGGCTTTGCTCTCCAAATAAACGCATGTCAATCCTTAGACACTTACGGCGTCTCAGGGCAGATGTGGCTCTGCTCCAGGAGACACACCTGTCCGCAGACGATTTAACACGCCTTCGAAAAATGTGGGTGGGTTCTGTCTATGGCTCACCGGCAGTAGGCCGAAAAGCGGGAGTTGCCATCCTATTACACAAAAACTTACGTCACACTGTCAGAGATGTCAGGGTTGATTCGACAGGCCGCAAAATAACCCTACATTTGACCTTAGGCGACAAAGCAGTTGCTGTCACCAACATTTATGCTCCTAACTTGCCTGAAGCCTCCTTCTTTCAAGATCTGGTGCAATGGGTGCTAACTGCCCCTGAGATGCTACACATAGTGGGTGGAGACTTTAATTCCGTTATGTCCACACTGGCAGATCACACGTATCACCTGACACATAGACCACGTACCTATACCCCCCCTGTACCGAACTCTACTCTCCTAGCACAATCCATCGCTTCCATGCAATTCGTCGACAATTGGCGCTTAATGCACCCTACGGATCGAGAATATACCTTTTTTTTCGCCCCCGCATAACACTTTTTCTCGCATAGATTATTTTTTTGCCTCCCCTGCTCCAATCTCCACAATAAGTGCCCCAGGCATACACGACGCCATAATATCAGACCACAGCCCTATTGCTGTACACATAACTCAGGCTAAACCTTCATCTCCCTCCCCTGCCTGGCGCTTCCCTTCGTACCTGGTGGATAGTGAAGACTTCCGACACACACTGTATGAAGCCTGGGAAGAATACATCTCCACAAACGGAGCTCACATTTCTGACCCAAACCTTTTTTGGGAAGCCAGCAAAGCTTTTCTACGGGGTAAAATCATCTCATATACCGCCCAATTTAAAAAACAGACCAGACAACAATATAGGCAGGCCAGCGAAGCTCTACGCTTGGCTCATGAGCGGCTAAGACTAAACAGTACCTCTGATACCGTTCAAGAATGGCGACAGGCTAAACGTATTTTTGATCTTTGGGCAGAACAACATGAAGCCGCCAAAAAATTATACTCTACTCTTCATTTTCACAAGTTTGGTAACAAGGCGGGCAGGCTGCTGGCTAAATTATGTTCAGGACCAAGACATCCTACTCATATCTCTACCCTGAGAAATGTGGCCGGCTCTCTGGTTACCTCGCTTGCTGAAATTAGTAAATTACTTGCAGAGTATTACACTAATTTATATAGAGCTGACCCAAATGACCAACCTACGGCAGAAGTTCTGCTGGCCAAGATACGTCTGCCCAAACTTCAAAATGCACAATTAGAGGCAATCAATGCTCCTATTACCACGGATGACATCTGGCATACGATTAAATCCATGGCATCTGCCAAGGCCCCAGGCCCCGACGGTTACACGGCGGAATTTTTCAAATTGACAAACGACTTTATCCCCGACACCCTGAAACATGTATACGCAGCCATGTGGGATGGAGGCCTCTATCTTCCCACAGGGACGCAAGCTCACATCAAACTAATTTCCAAGAAAGGCAAAGATCCCCTATTACCAGTATCATACCGTCCAATTTCATTAATTAACGTTGATGTAAAAATCCTGTCTAAAATAGTTGCATCACGCTTAGCTCTCCTACCTCCATCTTTATTACACCCAGCCCAATCTGGCTTTGTTTCAGGACGGTCAGCTACCCTGAACATTAGCAAGGTTTTAATGGCTTTAAAATACGCTAAAACTCACCCCGACCAAGACGTTGCCATTATGTCTCTCGACGCGGAAAAAGCCTTTGATAACATCAGTTTCTCCTGGCTTTTCAGAGTAATGTAACAATTCGGCTTTTCGGGTCAAATTATGTGATTTTTATTACAAATGTATGCCTCCCCAACGGTGCGTCTTGTCACCCCTGACTTTGTCTCCGACACAATCCCCTTAGCAAAGGGAACGAGGCAGGGATGCCCCCTGTCCCCGTTGTTGTTGAACATAGAGATTGAACCCTTATCTAGAACACTCAGCTCAGCTAATGGGGTCAGTGGCATCACTTTAGGCAACCAAACTCTCCGCTCCGCCCTGTTCGCGGACGACATACTCTTATTCTCTACCGATCCCATATCAGACTTTGACAGACTCAAACAACTCTTTGCGGCCTTCCGACTTTGCTCTGGCTTCCGCATTCATTTTGACAAAAGTGAGGTTTTAGCACTACACCCACGCCTATCTACTAAATGGAAACATCTATCTCCACTTGCCCTGGCAACTCAACATATCACATACTTGGGTATTCGTATAGGACGTGAACCATCTTCTTTATATTTTCTCAACTATCCCCCCTTAATAACCAAAATTGTGAAGGAGTTGGAAGCTTGGGGGGCCCTCCCCCTCTCGCTTTTTGGGAGATGCAACCTTTTTAAAATGGTGTCATTTGCGCGCCTGTTTTACCCAATGCAGACCATACCTCTCTTATTGAGACACTCTGATGTTCAAAAAATCCAGAAAGCTTTAATTGCTTTTATATGGTCTCGCAAGAAACCACACATCGCGCTACAAAAATGATGTCTCCCGAAGGGCGAGGGCGGAGCGGGACTACCCAATATACATTTCTATAACCTAGCCTGTTTACTTAGACAGGGCCTAGATTGGTTGACTGGAGGATCTAAATACTCCAACTTTGCACTTGAAGGCGCTATGGCCTCCCCCTATGACCTTTCAGCCATCCTTCATTCTAATCCTAATACTTTGCCTCCCCACCTCAAGTCGAATGTACTTTTCAGGGATACAGTCATTGCCTGGAGAGAGGTCAGAAAACTACTCGGACTGCCATCTAACATCTCCCGCCACCTAAAAATCCAAGGTAACCCTATGTTCCTCCCATCCACTCTACATAAAGCTTTTGGTCAATGGAAACTCAGGGGCCTTACGAACATAACATCCATCTACCACGACAAACCTGGTGAATTTAAACCTTTTCAAACCTTGATGCGGGAATTCTCGCTACCACCAACACACATCTTTTTTTATCACCAACTCACCGATTATTTAAAGTCTTGCTGTGGATCTGAGTCTGATCCCCTTCAAACGTCCTTCATTGACACTCTACTTCAAAGCAATGATTATTCTATCTCCAATACATACTCCTACCTCATCCAACACCAAACACGGAAATACTGCCTCAAACCTTTTCAAAAATGGTCTCACTTACTGGTTGATAACGATCTGCCGGAAAAAATCCTTGAGGGATAGAGGCATATCTGCAAACTTATAACATCTGAAACATGGCGGGAGACGCAATTTAAAATTATTCACAGGGCCTACTTCCCGTTTCGCTTCAACAAAGCGGACCCAGCTCAAGCGCAATGTCCCTGGTGTTCCTTACCTCGCCCCACACTGCTTCACCGACTTTGGGACTGTACTACTATCACTACTTATTGGAACGCTGTGATAGCTTACATCAACAAAATCCATAAAACACAGATAACTAAGGACTGTCTCTTATGCTTGTTCAGTATACCACCATCATCCTCCTCATCAGCAATGGACCTACAAAATATTCCACAATGGGCTCATCTATGTCTTCTAGTTGCCCGCAGAACTATTATGTCTCACTGGATCTCAGCAATACCACCTAATTTAACGGCGGTTAAAAAAGCCATGACCTAACTCTTCTACTTGGAGAGATTAGACACCATCACACTGAACTTTCGTTCTACCTCACACTTTTTCAAGAAATGGAGAAGTTATATGGAAGCCACATTCACTCAACAAACAATACAAGATATAATGCACCCATTCTGTTTTACGGATTGGTACCTAAGGAGAGATCTTACCAATTCCCTTGGCAACCTCAAAATATCTTACTCTTCTGACCCCTCTACTTTTAAGCCGCCGTAAGATGCTCGCAAGCCCATACTGCTCTTTGACATCCACTATTTTCTTCTATTCATTCCCAGTATTATCATTTAGTTTTACTGTTTTAACTAGACCAATTTATCTAATCTCTAGCTAGTTATGTCCAAACGTTGCTCCCACTCCTGAAGGTACAACGATGTAAAGTTTCAGCCTCTCAGACACTGTTTTGCTTAATAACGATGATAAGATGGTAAATGTGAATTACTGATCCCCCTCCCCCTTACCTGTATTTAAGTATAAAACTATCTCAGTGCTTAGAGAATTTAAGTGTACCTGCTTTATAACTATTCTGTACTGTTTTATACTACTGTATTCTGTAAAACTCAATAAATATTTTTCAAAAAAAAAAAAAAGCGTGTGTGTGTATGTTTATTTACTATTACATTTTCTTTGTGAATGAGTAACCATGTGTCACTCATTCATGTGGGGGGGCATAGTATCTAGGCACCCCCATATTTTAAAAGGGCCCTTCCAGATTCTGATAACCCATCCCAGACCCCCCCCTAACAGAACCCCACAACCACCAGGCTAGGGTTGTGAGAAAGAGACCCTTGTCCTCATCAACATGGGGACAAGATGCTTTGCCAGAGTTTTTTTTGTGGCGTCCTTCTTAAAATCTATATCAGATCTTCATTAAGGATAAGGGTGTGGTATTGTGTTTTTACGAGAGACTATGTGTCTTTTTTTTTCTTTTCTGCGGGGCCCCTTTTATCATCCATACCAGACTCTCATCTAGTATAAGGGTCTGGTATAGATGGATGGGAATCCACCAGCCATTTTGTGTACAAAAAAGAATGGATTGGCTGAGAAATGTCATTTAGTGGAAATTGAAATAGTATTTTTTATGTGAATTACACTTTTGCTCTAGTACATTTTATACATTGTACAAATGCATCACTTCAAAAAATTATTTAGGGCATCCACTAAACATATTATTTAAATGCATTGTACATTTTTAATGATTCACTTTAAAACAGCGGCTAATCTTCCCAGTGTTATTTTAAAAAGGCACTTGGTTTTAGAGGCTTATGTGCATCCTGATGGGAGTGTAGGCTGGAACTGCTGACTGTCTTTGACAGCCGACATCCAACACTAAGTCCAGGCAAGTTTAGAGCATCCCTCAGGCATGTTATTTAAATTAATTTTGCATTGTTTCACTTTATGCTGTATTAAAAGAGCTGCTCAAAGTTAAACAGAATTAAAAAAAATACTGCATTTGTACAGCTCCCCAAGCCCCTTTCATGACAATCCCTTGGCTATTAATATTGAAAAGGACCAGAAAAGATAAAGCTAGAGGAGTTATCACAGTATTGATTATCATTTCTGTTACTGTTTTCTAATGCTGTTTCTTATTACTGATTTCGGGGATTACCAGGTTTACTCTAATCTAGCTGCATAGAACTGCATTCTATGCTTCTATAGCCTAGTGAACATATTGGGGGTTATTTACTAAAGGCAAGTACACTTTGCACTGCAAGTGCACTTGGAAGTGCAGTTGCTGTAGATCTGAGGGGGACATGCAAGGAAAATAGCATTTTAGCTTGCACATGATTGGATGATAAAATCAGCAGTGCTTCCCCTCATTTCAGATCTTCCCCTCAGATCTACAGCGACTGTACTTCCAAGAGCACTTGCAGTGCAATTGTAGTGCAAAGTGGATTTACCTTTAGTAAATAACCCCCATTGCCTAGTGAACTGTGATTGACCTAATCCTTTTCTTACTCATTTATGTGTATACTGCTTTTTACTGCAACCCATGACAATATATCGGGTTTACCACTAACCAGTCTGATGTTTGCTTTTTTTATACTGAACCTTAGTTGTGTGCAGGGTATCTATATTTGTGCTTCCGATAGCAGTGCAGTATCCATTTGCTTAACCGCTTGCCAATCGCTCGCCGTCGATTGAACGACACTACGGCGGGCGCTTTAAGGAGTATAGGATGCGCGTGCGCCCGCCATGTGACGTAGGGGCCAGTGCGTGTGGCCGGCGGCCTCGATGGCTGTTGGCTACCCACGATTGCTCCTGAGAAGGAGAGAACAGAGATCTGTCAATGTAAACAGACAGATCTCCATCCTGTCAGGGGTGAGGAGACTGATCTGTTGTTCCTACTGCTTAGCAACAACAATCAGCTTACCCCCTCAGGCAGTCCCATCCACCCCACAGTTAGAATCACTCCCTAGAACACACATTTAACCCCTTGATCACCCCCTAGTGTTAACCCCTTCCCTGCCAGGGACATTTATACAGTAATCAATGGCTATTTATAGCTCTGATCGCTGTATAAATGTCAATGATCCCAAAATAGTGTGAAAAGTGTCCGATCTGTACGCCACAATGTCACAGTCCTAATAAAAATCACAGATCACCGCCATTACTAGTAAAAAAAAAATAATAATAAAAATTCCATATTCCATAAATCTATCCCCTATTTTGTAAATGCTATAACTTTTGCGCAAACCAATATACGCTTATTGTGATTTTTTTTTTTTTTTTTTACCAAAAATATGTAGAAGAAAACATATTGGCCTAAACTGATGAAAGTATGTGTTTTTTTTTTATATTTTTTGGGGGATATTTATTATAGCAAAAAGTAAAAAATATTGCTTTTTTTTTTCAAAATAGTCTGTCTTTCTTTGTTTATAGCGCAAAAAATAAAAACTGCAGAGGTGATCAAATACCACCAAAAGAAAGCTCTATTTATGGGAAAAAAAGGATGTCAATTTTGTTTGGGTACAGGGTCGCACGACCGCGCAATTGTCAGTTAAAGCGACGCAGTGCCGTTTTGCAAAAAATTGCATGGTCAGGAAGGGGGTAAATTCGTCCAGGGCTGAAGTGGTTAACCAGGTATGTCAATAAAGCATAGAATAATAAACAAAAAGTAAAAAAACGCGCAAAAGAATTAAATATGAATCCAAGACTATAGCTGCATGAATAAAACACCAATATCTGTGTAAGGTAAACAAAATAAAACAGAAAAAAGTACGCTCATAATCAGTGTACAAATCTGATCGTATTGAGAAGATCCAAATAAATACAAATAAAACTAAAATAAAATTCTTGGAACATGCATTGATTAAAGTGCCATGAATAAATAATCTAAAGTGGGATGTGTACTGGTGTGCATAAAAACACATATGTATGAACAACTTAAAAAATCCAGCACTAAATAAGTTGTCACATTAACCAATCCTTAAATACAATAAAGCTTCTAAGCAGTGAAAGAAGTGGAGGTAGTCCATAAAGTGGACGACAGAAGAAAAAGTTCCGTAAGTGTGTGTCCAATTCATAAAAGCAGGGGAAGACATCCACGATCCATCAGGTCGAAACCCACACAGATAGATGGAGAAGGGAGGGCTAAATCTGCCTGCACGCAAGACCTTGCCAACAGGGAGGTCCACCATTTAGGGTAAGGGTCCATCTTTCAATAATTTTGGATTTAGTGAGAGTTTCATCTGTACACTCCTCCCTTCTCCATCTATCTGTATGGGTTTCGACCTGATGGATCGTGGATGTCTTCCCCTGCTTTTATGAATTGGACACACACTTATGGAACTTTTTCTTCTGTCGTCCACTTTATGGACTACTTTCACTTCTTTCACTGCTGAGAAGCTTTATTGTATTTAAGGATTGGTTAATGTGACAACTTATTTAGTGCTGGATTTTTTAAGTTGTTCATACATATGTGTTTTTATGCACACCAGTACACATCCCACTTTAGATTATTTATTCATGGCACTTTGATCGATGCACGTCCCAAGAATGTTATTTTAGTTTTATTTGTATTTATTTGGATCTTCTTAATACGATCAGATTTGTACACTGATTATGAGCGCACGTTTTTTTTTTGTTTTATTTTAATAAAGCATAGAAACATAGAAATGTGATGGTTAAAAAAAGACCAATTGGCCCATTGAACCTACCGCATTTTTTTTTGTAATTGTTTCATGTTTTTTAGTATAGATTTATGCTTGTCCCAGGCATGTTTGTGGGGCTGAGGTTGTTCTAGGAGTCGGGGCAGAAGAACAAAGAACCCAATCTACCAAGTGGCTCCTGTGGGGGTAGCTCTACAAGTGCAAGAGATTTTATAATTTTATCTATTCAGTCTCATCAGTATACCATACTTAGTATATACAGTCCATCAACGGTATTTTGCTCAAGAAAGAATAGAGATAAATATTCACTTTATTAAAATAAGAATATTTCATTTGTGCACTTTGCCTTGTGCACATACTGTAGGTTACTAAAAATCCAATACTAGCTTTGGATCTAGGGTATGAACAGCATACTACTATGCTTTCCAGCTCTCATTTGAATCCCTCCTCCAGTTACATAGTGATGTCACTTTAACACTCCACGCAAACAGTTGTACACTGTTCATACTGTCAGGAAGAGCCTGCCAGAAATAGAAGAAGATCTGGACAAGCTGGTGTGCGATTGCAGGTGCCAATGTGCCTGCGAGAGTGTGCACGCATGGGAGCGCGCACGCGATCCCTGGCGCCAGGTGGTCTATTCAAACCAGAATGACACACATTGCTGTCTTATCTACAGTGTTCCCCGTTTGTTACCTGCTACTCGGAATCTATTCCTGTGTATTACCCAGCTTCCTTTTGACTATTCCTGCTGTCTGCCTGCATCTGACCCCAGCTTGTCTTAACATTGCACCTGCCTGCTTCCCTGGTCCTTCTGCTACCGACCCGGCTTGTTCCAGTGAACCTGCTCTTGCCTTGTTCCAGTATACCTGTCTGTGTATGACCCGGCTTGTCTGACCCTTGTGAGTTCCAGTCCTGTGGGATCCTCCTCCCAAACTATTCCAGCCTCCAGTCTGCTGACCACCCTGCACAGTGCCACCTGGAATTCTGGACTGACCTCCTTTCTGTTAATCCTGCCAGGCACTCGTGCTACTCTACACTCCTGCGCCTCCTATTTACTCTATCAGGGGCCTCGAGTCAGTTTGTCAGAACACAACAGCTCAACAGGGTGAGATCACTGAACTAACCTTGCATGGTTAGTACGGTGGCTCTGATCCGAGCTGTCAGATTTTTTTCGTGAAACCCGCTGGATTGCACAAGAAAAAACTGTAGTGTGTACCAGGCTTAAAGTGGATGTAAACCCACTCTCATCAATTCTAAAGTACTGCCATAGTGGTGATCTATAAGGATATACATGCCTCCTGGATGTATCCTTACCTGTCAAATGTCCCCCCTTTAGCTGTTTGAAACCCCAAAAAAGTCCAGATTCAGTGGGCGGGTCTGTTGTTCAGCGCTCGATGGGCTGAGTCATGATGTCAGCAGACTCCACGCCCACCTCTACACTCCCCTTGGACAGAGCATGCACAGGAGAGGCAGAGCACGTTCTGGGTAAAAGCAGAGCCCGCTCACTCCCCCTGTCATTTCAGTAAACACACATTGATGTCCCGCGACAGTCTAGGATGATCGGTGAGATGGGACAGCTGTGAGCACCGACCCCCCCCCCCCCCACCTGCATGCTTTTCATCATCTGCTTCTCCTCCTCCCTCCCGCGGCTTACACCTGAAAAGCCATGCAGGGGGGGATCAGTGCTCACAGCTGTCCCCCTCGCACCGATCATCCCTGACTGTCCCCCGTGTCTTCCTGCTCCTCCAGCACCCTGTTCTCCTCCATCCCTGATGTCAATCCCCAATCCTGGGAGAGCTGGAGGGGGGGGATGTGAATTGTGAACTTATTACACAGAATGTGCCTGTCTCAGGCTAGTGCATGAGATATGTAAATAACATGTCAATCACACCAAGGGGGAGGATTTGACAAAGTTTTTCTCTGTTTGTCAAGATTTCTCTCACTGAACAATAAAAGAGGATTGCTCACAGCTGAATTAACTCTGTGTGGCAAGACTGGGCTCAAATGATAGGAAATCTTATACTCTACATTATGATATAAAAAATAAATAAATAAATCTTTCGGGTTTACATCAACTTTAAGAGTGTTATATTGATGATATGTTAAATACTTACTTTTGTTTATAGTCTTGGTGTGTGAATCACATATTGGTGCAGGCTTGCTTGACAGAGAAAAATATAATAACCCACAGGAGAACAAGTACAGTATACATGGTGAATGTTTTGTAGCCCTCAGAAATAACTTGGAAAAATTTTAATGGTTAAGATTACATCCCAGGCAGATGTTGCCTCAAAAAACTTGGAGTATTAACAGATATTTTGTGCAGAAATCTAGGAAATTTAAAGTGATTGTATAGTCTCGTTTTTCTTTCTAGAAAAATAACAAACCTCTTATAATTACCTCCTCTGTGCAGTGGATTTGCACAGAGCAGCATAGATTATCCTCTTCTCGGGTCCCTCCTCGGTGCTCCTGGCCTCTCCCTCCTGTTGAATGCCCCCACAGCAAGCAGCTTGCTACGGGGGCACAGGAGGCAAGCTGCAGCTCCGTGTGTCCATTCAGACACAAAGCTGCGGTTCGGCCCTGCCCCCTCTCTCTCCTAAATTGGCTAGCTGACTTTGATTGATAGTAGTGGGAGCCAGTGGCACCGCTGCTGTGTCTCAGCTAATCAGGAGGGAGAGTCCTGGACGGCTGAGACACTTGTGTACATCGCTGGACAGAGATGGGGCTCCAGTAAGTGTTAGGGGGGCTGAGGGGGGCTGCTGCACACAGAAGGCTTTTCATCTTAAAGCGGAGGTCCGCCGACCAATAATTTTTTTTTTTTTTTAACCATGCAGACACAGACATATTAACAATGTTACACTCACTTGTTAGGTGAGCTATGTCCCCCAATGTCCGTTTTCGAATGAAAAAGATAGTTTAAAAAATGGTGCACGGCCAGTTCCATCTTGCTTGTGGGCATGTGAAGTCGACAAGCATTTACTTCCTGGATGTGTTGAATGCTGAGCTACCAGCATTCACTGTTCGTTCCTGCGCATGCTCAGTGTTAACGGCGCGGAGCGCCGTTAACACTGAGGTTGCCATCACAACTGACGGCATCCGCACTGACTCCTGGGAATGATGAAACTTAGCTCCCAGGAGACAGTGTGCCGCCCTCCCAGAATACAGTGCACCGCCAGGGATGCACGCCTACTCCCGCTGGACTCCAGCCATAAAAATTTTTTTTTTTCATTTTGACATCTGTACAATAGCAGGAAGGGATTGATATAAACTTTACTATATGTGTGAATCTCCCCTTTAATGCATAGAATGCATTAAAATAAAAACCCTTCTGACTTTACAACCCCTTTAACAAAGCGCTTTTAATGGTAAAATTAACAGACTAAAAAGGGAGCAAACAAGAGACGTTCATTATTAGTGTTTACATTTGTTATAATTTAATGATAAATGTTTTTCCAAGTTAATATACGATTTGCTGTTTACGGTGGTATTTAATCCCTTCCCCCAATATAAAGATGATACTCACTACCTTCACCAACAGAAGATAAAGTTGCTGTGGGGACTTACTAATGGTGAGGATAAAGGTGGTTCTACCTGGTGCCCTGCAACCCTTCCTTTCCCAAGAGGGTAGCATACCAAAACCCCAGGACAGAAGAAGTATAGTCAATCATGATGTTGCCGTTTAGCCAGCCAGTGGCATGTGTGTTTTGCTGCGACAATTGCATCAAAATCTCACCATATTTGGGGTTACATTCAGGATGAATGACACCCAAATGAGCGTCATGAGTTTTGCCATGATTTGGAATTTAATTTGGGGATTAGGAATCATGGGCAGAATCAATGAGATTCTGTTTGTGATTCATTATTGCCTAATGTGAATTGGGCCCTAGGGTCTGCTTGTCCACTAAAAGTATTACTTTTCCATAGTAAGACAGCTGGAAGATGCACCAAAGTGTTGATTGCTAGAAAATGTGTTTATATTGCAATATGTGAGGAAATGTAAATGGAAACAAAACACAACATCCTCATTTAAAGCAATGGAAGTATTCAAACTGAAATACTGTACAACATATTACATCTGAATATGCAATAGAACAGGTTTGTAAATGCCCTGCTGTGTCTATTCTCATGTTAAGCATATGCAGACAGAAGCAAAAAAGTTAATTCATTGCTAGTAGTTATAAAGAGAAAATAGAATCATACATTTTTAATAATATCAAACACCAAAGGATTACGGTGATCCATCCAGGCAAAAACATGTCTTATCCTTATAGATAGTGATCCATACACTAAAACATCACTATAAACCATCAGAACCATATTCTCTTTTATAATAGACACACATAAAACACATTATCTTTTTAATAAACCATTTGGCAAATTTTACATTTAAAACATACACATTTGCAAACTGCAAGCATCAACATTCTTCTGGCTGCCTCTGGGCCAAGCTGCTGTTTAGACTTCTTGGATTGTGCCATATGTTTAGTGATTTCTTTTGTTAAGCTTCCCAAAGAGGTAGCTAGAGGTGTTCAGTCTTGCCAAACTGCTTCTCTGTGAGCAAGGGTGGCTCTGGTGATGTATGGTTATAATACACGTTCTCATAAGGTTTTCATAATACACAGAAAAACTGCACCCAGCACTATCATTCTGTGCAAGATCCAATTGTGCTAATTTCCCCAAAAATGTTTTTTTTTGTATAGAAATGAGTGCTTTCAAAGTCCCACTGCCACTATCGAAGACATGTGAGAAAGAGATTTTGTGTACTTTGGCATTTCTGTGTCATTTTACATCCTAGCTTGACATACATAAAGACTTGTTTTCCAACAGAAATAATAGTGTCTTGCACTCGATAAGGGTTTCTTAAGTAAAACTATTCTGACCAGGCATATACTACCCAAATAAATATTCCTCAATAGACTTAAATACATTGCTTACATACATACATTGTTTACATACATGCTTACATACTTAAATAGTTATGTTTTGGTAAACTGTAATGAACAGTATTGTAGGGGGTTTTTTTAAGCCTAAATGCTTATAAGTAGTATATTTTTAATTCAGTTATATTGATAATGTGTTCTATTATAAATATATATTTTATAGGAATAAACAGAAGTGGTGGCGCTAAATATCGCAGGTCCTTATAAAGTGTGAAGATGTACTCAGTATTTGCTTTATTTAGTATATCTGTCAGGAATACACATATCCAAAAAATCATGTAATTGCAGCTTAATATATAAAGCATGCACACATGGTAAATATGTTTAGTTGCTGTTTGACCGAAAAGTGCTTTGAGAAGATGCAGGATGTTTACAATGGACTAATAAATTATTGTTATTGCCAAATATGATGGTTGCAGCAACTTGAGTGTGCTGGGTAGAGAGGAGGAGGAGGTGGCAGGTGGATGTGCCCGTGTACCCTGTACAGGTCGTAGAGTTTTGTACCAGAAGACTGACTGTCACTAATGTCACATCTACCTCAATGCAGGTGGTCAGACACTATAGCTAGCTACTGTGTGCTTCACCTATAGCAGCCCCCTTTCCCTTAAGACAATCAGGCCTACTCGTACATAGTTGCCCCAGGACTTATACACAATGCTATAGTGCCTGGCCACAACACTAGGGCAGACGCGAACAGAGAAAACAACAGACTACTTTCGGTTTAGCAGACAAATAGCATGGTTCTAAGACAGTCCAGGTAATAAGGCAGGCTAAGTTTAGGGAATAGTCCAATATCCGATCCAATGACAGTCTAGGTAATAATGCCGGCTGAGTTCAGGGAATAGTCCAATATCCGATCCGGGTCATACACAGGGAAATCCAACAGCAAAGCAATATAGACAAACGGGAGGCTTGAACAGGAACAATGCAGGTAACTGTCTCTGTCACAAGCAAGGGATAGAGTGTTCTGTTTGCTTATATCAGGTGACTGATCAGATCAACCACCTGCAGGTTAACACACAGACAGGGGAAAAGCAACAGCCAACACCTGGATGCTGGAATGAGGAAGAGGAGCACTAAGTGATCCTGATACTGACATCCCTGATGGGCCAGGAGTGCATCTCTGCCTAAATACAATGTTCTAAGGAAGACACTGCCCACCCTTTGGTTTGAGGTTGCCAGCTCTACACAGTTTCTTTATGATTGAGCCGCAGAACGGACAGAGGGATCATCCCCTATCAGGGCGGGTGCTAGACTATTTTGCACAGTAGGCAAGACCAGCTATTTTGGGGCCCCTTACACAGCTTTAGGCCTGGGCCCCCCGGGCCTGACCCCCTTACATCAGAGTTTACCTCTTTCATTAGGGTCCACAAAGTTGCCCCCCCCCTTACATCAGGGTCCCAAGAGTTCCCTCTCCTTAAATCAGGGTCCTCAGAGTCCCCCCCTTACATCAGGGTTCCCAGAGTTCACCCTTACAACAGAGACCCCACTTTCATTAGGATCCCCAAAGTCTTCCCTTACTGTAGAATCCCAAAGTCTCCCCTTACATTAGGGTTCCCAGAGTCCCTCTGGACTTGGCTGCGCCCTGGCCAGCAGAGCGCCCTAGGCGGCTGTCTAGTTCGCCTAGTGGTAGCATGGGCCCTGTCCCTTATATTGGCCATCTCATTGGTGTATCTACACCTCCTGCCTGTGTTGACTCATTGGGCATAAGCCTGAGTCCACACATTCAAGTAAGCCTCTTCGGAGTTGGTGGTGGTTGATTTTTCTGCAGTGTTTCCTACTATTGGCATTGGGACTCATCTTCCCTCCTTTTGGATCACTTATTTGAACATTTGTTTTTTTTACTTTTTCTGACTTTAATTGGACCTTTTTTTCCCCTCTGTTTGCACTTTTGTTTTCACTCATTATCCTTTGATTGAGGTTATTAATCCTTAAAATCACATGTCTGCATATGCATGCATATGAGGTTATATACTATATATTACACTTTTTATATGTTCACCACGTGGACACAGTGATTATACACAGTACACTGACTTTATTGTTCAGTTTTCACTCATGATTATCTTGTAGCTTTACAGGTATTTTCATTTAGGTTAGTGCCGCACATACTTTTTCATATTTTCTTTTAATGCCTAGATTTGTGTTAGTGGCTACTTTTCAATGTGGGTAATTTTTTGAGGGTTTGGAAGTATTCCCTAAGGGCCAGACAGGTTACCTATCACCAGCATACCATGTACTACCACTACTTCCTTAATGCTACTGTCAGTGTTTATATATGGGGAGCCCAATAGCAGGGGCATACAGCTTGGATAAGGATACTCAGGAGGTGAATCCGGCACAGTTTCCAAAAACGTGGTACAAAAAGGGAAAGTCCATAAACAATGTCAAACATAGAATAAGGTCCGGGCAGGCAGCAAAGGATCAGAGTCAATAAAAGTAGCAAAGGTCAGGTAACATAATCACAAGGCAAGAATCAGATACACAGTGGACAGCTCTAAAACAACTGAGCACTCTCTCTCTGGAACCTTTCATCTTTATAGTGATCAATCAGGAACTGATCTTGAGGTGTGGTGGAAGTGATGCAATTGCTGTCTATAACAGGAAGCACTTCAGTGCTGACATTTTTATATGAGGATGCCATCAGACATGTGCTAGAGGCCTCACTATCCTCACACTGGGGTGCCACTGGACACTGGCCACTGACAAGAGTGCCAAGGACTGACATGCTGTGAGTGCGAGGACCGCTGCGCATGGTACAGGTAGGTTGTGGATAGTGACAGTGCCCCCTAACGAAGCGTGCCCTCTGGGAATGCAAAAGGACAGGGCGGCCAAGATGACGTCTATAGAAAGAGCGCACAAGTGCAGGAGCATGCACATTAGAAGCAGGAACCTAGGAATGATCTTGAACACTATAGCCTTTCCAGTGAATCAAATATTCCAGACGACCATGGCATTTTCTAGCATGTACGATGTCCTCAACTTTATATTCTTCATCTCCATTTACAATAATAATCAATGATCAGCAGTAGGCAGGGCGCAAGAGGGACAAGGATCTGGGACAGCAGGCTTCAACAGAGAAGTATGAAAGACTAGATGAACCCTATAGGAATCAGGCAGATTAAATTTCACTGTAGCGGGAGAAATGACACGTTTAATAGCAAAGGGCCCCATATATCTTGGTCCTAATTTTCGGGTTGGACGTTTCAGTTTTAGGGACAAGGTGGACAACCATACTCGATCACCTGGTTGGTACTGAGGCAAAGGATCACAATGCTTGCCTTATATTTAATCTGGGCACTAGTCTGGTCTTATTTAGTACTGAAAAGCTCTCACAATTTCTTCCAAATGTTTATTAGCAGCAGGTACAGTATCCCAACTGTAGTGGCAACATAGTGGGATGGTAGCCATAATTAAAATAGAATGAAGAGAAGTTAATGGAACTCTGGAAATGATTATTATATGCAAATTCAGCCAAAGACAGATATGAATCCCAATCGTCTTGAAGATAGGTTGTATAACATTGCAGGTATTGTTCTAAGGTTTGGTTGGTATGTTCTGTTTGGCCATTTGATTGAGGATGAAAAGCGGTTGACAATGAGAGTTGGATATGAAGACCTCTACAGAAGGCAGCCCAGAATTTTGATGTAAATTGAGATCCCTAGTCTGGAACAATGGATTCTGGTAACCCATGAAGATGAAAAACACTTCTTGTATGAATAAAGTGACTGTCTGACGGTCAGTAGGTAGATTTTTGATGGCTATGGAATGAGACATTTTGCTAAAATGATCCAGTTTGACCACTATTGTATTGTAACCATGTGCCAAGGGTAACTCAACAATAAAATCCATTGAAATGTCAGTCCAGGACCTGGAAGGAACAGGTAAAGGCAAAAGAAGACCTTGAGGGCGACTCTGGCTGTCTTTAGCACAAATACAAACAGAACAGGTAGAAACATAAGATGTCACATCTTTTAATAAGGAAGGCCACCAGAAGGTTCTTCAAATTAGTTCATGTGTTTTATGTATCCCTCCATGAACCCCCTAAGACTTCTTTCACACTCAGCCTTGGCTATGTTAGCTTTACCTTCATTTTAGCTGCACTTTTCGGCTGCTAGCGGGGTGGTTTTAACCCCTGCTAGTGGCTGAATAAAGGGTTGCGGCGCTGCCGAATTTCTTTGCAGACGATTCGGCAGCTCTGCCCATTCATTTCAATGGGCAGGGCGTTTTGGGCATGGTGTTTACACTGCTCCCAAACCGCCCCAAAGATGCTACTTACAGGACTTTTCTAACGTCCTGCAAGTACACCGCACCAGTGTGAAAGCACTCAGGCTTTCACACTGGGGAGGCATGGGAGGCATTTTTCAGGCGCTTTACAGGCACTATTTTTAGCGCTAAGACACCTGAAAAACACCTTCCATGTGAAAGGAGTCTACGTGAGTGTCATGGCAATATTGTAGTACTTCAGCGATTGCAGCAGATGGGACATAAACTCTTCTTTTGTACAATAAAAGTCAATTCTGTGGAAAGTTTATCACTTACATTAGTATGAGATCTGACAGTATCCCATAGTGATGGCATAGTAGCCAAAAAACAATCTTTATTTAGTATAGCAGAAGGTTCAGGATCTGGAGAAGATGTGTCAGTTTCAATACGAGAAAGGGCATCAGCCTTACCATTTCGAGAACCAGGACAGTAAATTATCAGCAGGGGGAACCGGCTAAAGAAAAGAGTCCATTAGTCTTGACATGATTTTAATCTTTTGACTGTCTGTAAGTATTCAGGATTGCAAAGGTCTGTATAAACAGTGATGGATGCGCTAGTGCCCTCTAGCAGATGTCTCTATTCTTCTAATGCAAGTTTGATTGCTAACAATTCTCTTTCTCCCACATCATAATTTCTCTCAGCGGGAGTAAAGGAGCATGAAAAAAGGACCACTGGATGTAGGAGTTCTTTACCACCAGATCTCTGTGATAGTACAGCACCTGCAGCTGTATCTGAAGCATCTACTGCAACATAGTATGGTTTGTTGGGCACAGGTAAATTTGGAATAAGTGCAGAAGTAAAAAGGCCTTTCAACTTCATTTTTGTTTTTTGTGGTAGCTGTAATTGGCTGAACAACCTTTGAGAAATTATGAATGAATCTTCTAAAGAAGTTACATAAGCCAATAAAATGTACCCCTTTTTTGTTTGTAGATACTGGCCAAGATAATATAGCTTGAATCTTGGAGGTGTCCATCTCTATTCAACCAGGTGAAATAATGTACCCAAGGAAATCTACAGTTTTCCCATTAAAAGCACATTTTTCTAGTTTTGCATACAAATAATGAGTCCTTAGTAGGGACAACACTGTCATTACATAATCCAAATGGTATTACCTAATATTTATATTGTCCATAATGAGAATGGAAGGCATTCATCTCCATTTCTAATCCTCACTAAGTTATAAGCTCCTCGTAGATTGATCTTGCAGTAAATGGTAGCAGAATGCAATCTTTCCATTAATTCAGAAGTTAAAGGCAGTGGATATTTATTTTTAATGGTAATAGCATCCAAAGGTCAGTAATCCACACAAGGACGGAGGCCTCCATCTTTCTTTCCTACAAAAAAAATCCCAGTGCCAGCAGGAGAGGTAGGTACATTTTCATCAATTTATTCTTTCAAAACTTGTAATTTAGGCTCTGAAAGAGGATATGTCCTGCCATAAGGTATTGGAGCCCCTGGTAACAATTCAATAGGACAATCATAATCTCAGTGAGGAGGGAGAGTATCAGCCCCTTTCTTCTCAAAAACATCAACAAAGGCCAAATAGCGTACAGGGATCTTTACCATATTGATATAATTAGTATTAAGCTCCAACATCAGTTTCACAGCTTGAGGTATTAGACAACTAGATTGTATGTAATAGAAACCTGTAATACATCAGGTTGCCAGTCTACTGTAGGGTTGTGTCTCCCTAACCAATTTATTCCTAAAACCAGCGGAAAAATGGGAGAACAGACAAGGTTAAAAGAGAGTGTCCCTCTATGGCATGATCCCAGGGTCATTTCTAGAGGAATGGTTTCTGTGGTAATAGGACCAGATTTTAAAGGAGTTCTATCTATTAACTGTATTTGTGTAGGTACTTCAACGCTTTAGCTAATGTAGTGTCCATAAAGCAGCCACTTGCTCCTGAATCAATCATTGCATTAAGATTCACAGGCTTTTTTTCCATTGTAAAAAGGGCACATGGTATGTAGCAATTGTTGTAAGGCAGAGGATATATTAGATTGATTACCTCCCCTAGAACTTGGCTTAGCTTTACATTCCTTCACTTGATGTCCTGGCTTTCCACTATATAAGCACAGTCCTTTAGATCTATGATGAGATTTCTCTACATCAGAAAGAGGTCCTCAGTCTATTCCAATTTGCATTGGTTCATCTGTGGGAGCTTCGGAGGATATGCCAGAATTGCAAGGGGCAGAGAAGATATTGCACCTCTGAGGAATAGTGTAAATATTGGCCCATTTTTGTCTTCTCTCCTGTAATCTACGATCAATTTGTATACACAAGGAGACAGTTCTTTCATGTGTGGATGGAACGCTCTGGCTCTGGTCAATTCATCCTCCAGGGCTTCAAAAAGTCCTAAGCGACACTGATCTAGCAGAGCTGGCTCATTCCAGTTAGATTCTACTGCCAGATGACAAAATTCTGTAATATACCCCTCAAGATTTCTTCCTTAATTGAGAGCTCTAAGTGAAGCTGCGGCAAAGGCTACTTTATGTATGTATATGTATTAATTGTGCCCAGGTCTGAGGTTCACCTAAATAAAAAGATCACAGTCCGTATACTGACAAAATCTGTTGCATAGGTTACAAATTTACATAGTATGTAACTATAGTAGGTATGGGTTTGTGGAGAAAAGAGGATCTGTCATGAGGTAATAAATAGTCGATAAGATGAGCGATGTCCATCAAATTTATCAGGTAATGCAATTTTGGGTTCAGGAGCAGCAGCAACTTTTTTTCTGGATACATCACAGGTGATTCAGGCACAGGAGCAGGTGGAGATGTAATAACCAGTTGGTCCAATCTTGCTTGATTGGCTTGTAAGTTTGCTTTAGTAGTTTGTAGGTCTTGTACAGACACTGTCAGCATTTTTATTTGTTGAGTCAATGTCGCTAACGCTTCAGCTAACCCCACAGACTCCATACTGGCTCAGTTGTTACGTCGGTGTTTAGATATGGGGAGCCCAATAGCAGGGGCACACAACTTGAATAAGGATACTTAGGAGGTAAATCCGGAAATGTGGTACAAAAAGGGAAAGTCCACAATCAAAGTCAAACATAGAATAAGGTCAGGGCAGGCAGCAAAGGATCAGAGTCAATAAATGTAGCAAAGATCAGGTAAAGTAATCACACGGCAAGCACCAGGTACACATTGTGAACAGCTCTAAAACAACTGAGCACTCTCTCTCTGGAACCTTTCAGCTTTATAGTAATCAAACAGGAAATCATTTCAGGTGGGTGTGGTGGAAGTGATGCAATTCCTGTCTATATCAGCACTTCAGTGCTGCCATTTTGAGGATACCATCAGACCCTCACACAGGGGTGCCACAAGACACAGACCACCAACAAGAGTGCCAAGGACTGGCATCCTGTGAGTGGTTTCCTGCAGTTGGTACAGGTAGTTTGCGGACTGTGACAGCTACAACTGTCAATTATGCTAAACTATAAAGATAACTACTTTCTAAATGTTAATATGTTTAACTATACTACACTATAAAGATTTAATTCACCCCTCCTGTGAGTATTCATAATGGATATGATTTTTCATGTTGATATCTGTTAAATGATTTTGAGACAATATGCCACATAATATGTGATTTAATATGTTGTTCAGTGATTGTTGTTTTATACATGTTTTTGTATATTATTGCAGTATTATGTAACAGGATCTGAGGCCCTGATGAAGTGGGTTTTCCAATGAAACACGTTGGCCCACTAAATCAGATCCCAAGGCCAGGACAAACATCACCCTGGATGACTGTTTTGTGGATATGTTTTTAAACAAACCCTTTTAAGATTTTGTAATACCTAAAAAAAAATAGTTATTTTTATAATCTATTGGTTAGTGTTTAATATACCCAAGGAGGTACATTTGAAGTCCCAGACATACTTATATTTCAATAGCTGTTTCCCAGGGGATAGTAACTCCTTAAGGTAGGAATTTTATAATGCTCTACCCCCCACACACAAAACTTTGGTAGTTAATTTCTTAGATAACCTTTCACAATAAAAACTTGCACCTCCTCGACCCTTTTCTTAAGCTGTTCATTCTTGCTGGTAATCCTCCTTGCATGGATGCCTTGGCTGTAAGGAGGCAGGATGGAAACTATCATCTTCAGTAGTCGTTTCAATTTCTGGGTTTATGAAAAATGTTGTTTGTTAACCACTTTTTGCGATTCGGCACTACGGCGCTTTAACTGACAATTGCGCGACGTTGCACCCAAACAAAATTGATGTCCCTTTTTCCCACAAATAGAACTTTCTTTTGGTGGTATTTGATCACCTCTGCGGTTTTCATTTTTTGCACTATAAACAAAAAAAGGCCGACAATTTTGAAAAAAACGCAATATTTTTTACTTTTTGCTATAATAAATATCACCCAAAAATATATAAAAAAACATTTTTTTTCCTCATTTTAGGCCGATATGTATTCTTCTACATATTTTTGGTAAAATAAAAACTCAATAAGCGTATATTGATTGGTTTGCGCAAGTTACAGCGTCTACAAAATAGGGGATAGTTTTATGGCATTTAATTATTAATTTTTTTTTATTAGTAATGGCGGCGATCTGCAATTTTTATCGGCACTGCAACATTATGGCAGACACATCGGAAACATTTGATACTATTTTGGGACCATTGTTATTTATACAGCGATCAGTGCTTTAAAAATGCACCAATTACTGTGTAAATGACACTGGCAGGGAAGGTGTTAACCACTAGGGGGCGATGAAGGGGTTAAGTGTGTCCTAGGGAGTGATTCTAACTGTGGGGTGGATGGGCTTCAACTCACATGACAGCGATCACTGCTCCCGATGACAGGGAGCAGTGATCTCTGGGTTCTCAGGGTTCTGTGCTGGGACCAATCCTGTTTAATTTGTTCATAAATGACCTGGAAGATGGGGTAAACAGTTCAATCTCTGTATTTGCGGGCGATACTAAGGTAAGCAGAGCAATAACTTCTCTGCAGGATGTGGAAACCTTGCAAAAAAGATCTGAACAAATTAATGGGTGGGCAAATGAGGTTCAATGTACAAAAATGTAAAATAATGCATTTGGGTGGCAAAAATATGAATGCAATCTATACACTGGGGGGAGAACCTCTGGGGGAATCTAGGATGGAAAAGGACATGGGGGTCCTAGTAGGCTCAGCAATGACATGCAATGCCAAGCTGCTGCTAACAAAGCAAACAGAATATTGGCATGCATTAAAAAGAGGATTAATTCCAGAGATAAAACGATAATTCTCCCGCTCTACAAGACTCTGGTCCGGCCGCAGCTAGCGTATGCTGTCCAGTTCTGGGCACCAGTCCTCAGGAAGAATGTACTGGAAATGGAGCGAGTACAAAGAAGGGCAACAAAGCTAATACAGTAAAGGGTCTGGAGGATATTAGTTATGAGGAAAGGTTGCGAGCACTGAACTTATTTTCTCTGGAGAAGAGACACCTGAGAGGGGATATGATTTCAATGTACAAATACCATACTGGTGACCCCACAATAGGGATAAAACTTTTAAGTGGAAAGGAGTTTAACAAGACTCATGGCCACTCATTAAAATTAGAAGAAAAGAGATTTAACCTTAAACTACGTAGAGGGTTTTTTACTGTAAGAGCAGCAAGGATGTGGAATTCCCTTCCACAGGCGGTGGTCTCAGCGGGGGGCATCAATAGTTTCAAGGAACTATTAGATAAGCACCTGAATGACCTCAACATACAGGGATATACAATGTAATATTGACATATAATCACACACATAGGTTGGACTTGATGGACTTGTGTCTTTTTTCAACCTCACCTACTATGTAACTATGACACAAGGCAGAATGGGGAAATGCCTTGTTTACATAAGCACTTCCCCATTCTGCGTCTGCATGACACGATCGCCGGGAGACTGGCGGACACGGTCACGCTGTATGCGGCGCCTTCTACCCCCGCCTCTTAAAGGGGACCTACAGGTACGCCTATTTGCCCACCGCTGCCATTGTGCTGACGTATATCGGCGTGCAGCGGTCGGCAAATTGTTAAACACCCATTTTGTAAATGAATAGCAACATCAAGAAAATGGATCAGTGTCTTATCACTAGCCAAGAAAAATGAGATAATAAGCAAACATAAATTTAGATATTCATAGAATAATAACTTCTGCTCAGTTCCCTGCCAAATGAAAAAATGTCATCAATATACTAGAGCAAGCAAAAGGTATACAAAGGGATAGGATCTGTGACCACAGCATCAGTGCATATAAACCATTATGTTTAATTGTAGCATAATACTAAAATAGATGTACTGGGGCCCTAGCAAATATTAGTAGAAGTCTGCAGAATAGTTCAAAACCTGAAAAATATAACACTAGAAATATCCATGCCATAATAACCTATCCTGGCACCTGTATCAAATGGTCAGTAATTTACCATTTCTTACTGTAGCCATTTGATACAGGTGAAAGTTCTAGGTTATAGTATGGTATAGATGTTTTCTACTGTTAAATTTTAGTTTTGAACTATTTTGTAGACTTCTCTTAATATCTGCTGGGGTCCTAGTATATCTAGTTTTAGTATGTTACAACTTGCTTATAATGGATGTTAAAGTGACATTAAACTCTAGTTTAACAAGTTGATTTGACTATAGACCGGACGGGACATTTGTCATCCTGGGTGGACGTCATATGACGTTCCCCTGAAATATGCCACGCTGTGGCATGATCTGTCGAACGTTTGCTTTTGCCAGTACCATGTGATCGCTGTGGCCAATTACAGCAGATCACCTTATAATTATACACAAAGAATGACTTTGATTGATGCCATTGATGCCATTGATGCCATTAATTGTGTACTATTGTGTTGATCTCTGTGATTGGTCACAGTGTTTACATGGTACAGACAGGGCCAATCACAGCCTATCTGTACCATAAGACTAGCTGTGGCTAGTCTATTGCTTCCAGCCTCCTCCAAAACTCCAAATCCCCTTTTTTTTGTTGGCTTTGAACTGGCTTCCTGGTAGAGAGAGGCTATATTAATTCTCCATGGTTCACCTGTAAGTGGAGCATAGCCACGCTCCCTCTCACACACTCAAGATGGACTAGTGACTATGGGATGTGTAGAGTGCTTAGAGCAGTTCACATAACCGCAACTAACATGCACTACTGGTTTCAAAAGTTCAAGAGCACATGGAGGATGTTAGAAGGAGGAAGATAAACAGTAAGAAACAATTTCACGAACAATAGATTACAGGGCCATTAAAGGAGAAGTACAGCTAAAGCTCATTTGGCTGTACTTCTCCTGTGGTTCACAGGAGTAGGCATGTGCAATTAGTTTCGGTCCGAATGTAAATTCGGACAAATTTTTGGTTATTCGGAGATTCAGATGTAGCCAAATCTCCGAATTAAATAGTAACAAATTTTGTTGAAATTAGTTGAAATGCTTTTTGTTTTTATTTTTGGAACTATTTGAATTCGGATCGGTCCTGAACCATACCAGGCCAGGCTGCTTTGGGGCAGAAAACAAATAAAAACATTAAACATACATACCTTTGGTCAAAGTAGTCTGAAGTAGTTGTAATAGAAAATTACTTTAGTTAACCTCCCTGTGTGGGACTGAAGTATGCAAGCTGATAACATTCATAGTACATAAAATACAGTCGAAGGGTAACCAACCCACAGGTTGAAGATGATTTGGAGAATCTGTCATATCTTTTATAAAGAAAAGGCAAACATACCTGGGTTCAGTTTAGGGAGGGTTCGCCGAAAATTACTGAAATTCAAGTGCTAAATGTGAATACTATTGATATATATGGGAGCCAAATGGTAAAAAAAAACATGTATGTCCATTTTCTAGGCTAATAAGCAATGGATAATCAAACCACTGTCATGTATATGATGTATACAGCAAAACTGACATTTAGGCCCTGTGCAAACCAGTGCAGCTTTGAAATGACACTATTTCAGCGCAATTTCAAAGCCGCACATCAGTGCAATTTGCACTGCCGATTTCATTGCGGGTTGTGACTTAATATAACAGAAGTCTATGCAAGTCACAATGAAAATGGCAAAAAGTAGTGACTTTTAAGTCACAGTAATATGAACGGCTCAATTGCTGACAATAGGATGCGACTTGGAACTGTCAAATCACATGACACATAGCATCAGTGTGAACTGGTGCTTAAAAGAAAAAATGCTTGATGCTTCTATCTGTTCTTGAACAAGGTGGCCATGGGTTCCTTTCATCTATAGTGGACCCCTATCCTAGATGAGGGTCTGAAATGGATGTTAATGGGGGACTCCCACATAAAAAAAGGTGCAGGATCCCCTAAAATTCATATCAGATCCTAAAGTTCAGGAAAAGGTGTTAGTGGAATCCCATTAAAAAAATCTAGAAAAAAAAACATGGTTCCCCCAACAACCATAACAGATCCTTATCTTAGCATGCAGCCTGGCAGGCCAGGAAATGGAGGGGAGGATGTGGGCACAGCCATCCTCTTGAACTATCCCATGCAACATGCCCCCAAACTGGGGAGGCACCTTGCCAGGGAGGACCTTAGTGGCAAAGCACCTTGCCCCTATGTTAATGAGGACAAGGATTTCTTCCCCTTACAGCCAAGTGGTTGTGGGGGGGTTGTCGGAATTTGGACACTGGACAACAAAGAATTTGCTTCCTGAACACTTGTGTATCTTATAGATTTTTGGCTGTCATCTAAAAATCATCTTAAGATGCTTTGTGTAGCTCATGAATGTCCAGGCGTGCACTCAAGGCACAATGCATAACATTTGTGAAATTGGTACAGTTTGGGCATGCCTAGGAATGCTTAGGCTCGATGGATGTAGCTTGCATGCACAGATGCGACTCATTTTGGTAATATCAGTTTCCATGTATTTTGATGTGATTGTTTCAAGGCATAGCATTATCTATGTACATTTAAGTAGGCCAGTTATAAACTTGCTATAGGATGATTGGTGACAGGAGCAATGTCTCACCAGTGTCAGAACAGCTGTGTAACATTCTGCTACATTTGTAGCAAGTACGTGCTTAAAGACGCACCATGACCGGACTTGTTAGGAAAGCATATGAACTGTACTTTGGTTATGAGATTGGTGATCAAAACAAAGTCTGGGCTTCTCACATTTGTTGAGCAAGATGTGCTGTCAATCAGAGAGTTTGGCTCAGATGAACTTGGAAGTCAATGCCATTTGCTGTCCCGATGATATGACGAGAATAGAATGATCATGTGGCAACTGTTACTTCTGTCTGATAAATGTCACTGGTTTCTCTGTTAAAAATAAGAAAGCTATTCAATACCCCAGTCTGCCTTCAGCCATGAGACCAATGCCATATGACAACAATCTGCCAGTACCGATGCCACCAGAGAAATGGAGTTTAAACAAAACATACGAATTTGCTGCAATGCACCAGCCAGCCTTGTATATCTGGTGAACTTAATCTCAGAACACAGTTAAACTACATGGTCCAGTCAAAATTAAAGCAGGATTACTGGGTTCTATACCGCAGACATGGGATTTGCTATCACCAGGTCCTAAAAATTGCTGTCTTTTGAAGCTGTCAAGATGATTTAACAATTTTATTTGCACAGGTTGACAACCTCAGTTTCTGTACTGACATTGACAGTTGCTAAAAGTAATGGCTCTGCTGCTTGGAATTCTGCTCAGGTATACCAAGTACTGTTGCTACTGCTGTCCAAGAGGGTCACATTATGTTAAAAAGTAATTGCCACTCTGAAAGAATTTGGTTGCAGGACAGAAAAATGTGGCACTTGAACCACTTGTTGACCCGACAAATATATTTTTGCCTCCCATTCACATAAAACTCGAACTGATGAAACCGATGAAAAAAGCAGTTCATAGATCTGTTAGTGGGGCTAGAGAAGATCGCCTAGAAAGCATTTAAGGATGTTGTTGAGATTTTTCCTGGCAACTACAGAGCACGAAACTACATTCACCTGGTTGACAAACTTCTTACAGCATACAAAACCATGAAGTGCAACATGTCACTGAAGATTCATTTTCTGTAGTCACACTTTGCACCTAGATTTTCAGGAAAAAAGTCAATCTACATTGCCACAATAGAAAATCTTATGTTGAGGCAAGTGGAATACATCAATGCTGGCTGACTATTGTTGAACATAAATACTATTTATTAAATTTACCTATCTGGTATAGGTACTTAGTATCCCTACTCATTCACAAAAAAATACACTTATTGACAAGTCCTTTATTAAAAAATAAAAAAACAACAAACGTCCCACGATTATAATCCACTGTCCAGAGATGCAGACTGTTCTCAATCATGATGAACAAAGTCTTTAAACTTGCTGCTGACTGGTCACATATGCAATCCCATCACTTATTTACTGTGAATGACAGCTTCAGGGTACTGCCACCAAATGAAAACAAAGGGGACATGGTCGTGTTCATATTTGGCCATTGACATTATTATTATTACTATAATTATCATTTAATTTATTAATTATTTTATTGTATTTTTAATTATTTAAGATTTATATAGCTCCAATGGTTTTCGCAGTGCTTTACTATATAAGGGAGACAGTACAGTTACAATACAATACAATAAAAAGGGACCTGCTCCTGACAACTTACAATCTGATAGGGAAGGGCAAGTGGTACAAAAGTTAACAACTGTGAGAGATGAGCTGATGGAAGAATTAGAAGTTCAGTAGTTGGGTGGAGATGGGTTAGGCTTCCCTGAAAAGATGAGGGTCTTTAGAAGTCCTGGAGGTGAGCATGGTAGGAGATGGCAAGGAAGCAAGAGAGCCAGAGGCCTTGGGAGGAATGAGGAGGATGGGTGACATATTAGGAAAATACTTGGGCAGTTTTGTGGATGGTTTTGTATGTTTGTTTTTAGTATTTTAAATTGTATTTGTGGGGGGATCATAAGCCAGTGGATGAATTAACAGAGAGGGGGGATGGACACTGAGCAGCTGATAAGGTAGATCGATCTAGCACAAATATTCATTAACCACTTCAATACCAGGCACTTAGACACCTTCCCGCCCAGACCAATTTTCAGCTTTCAGCGCTGTCGCAATTTGAATGACAATTGCGCGGTCATGCTACACTGTACCCAAAAAAATTTTTTATCATTTTGTTCCCACAAATAGAGCTTTCTTTTGGTGGTATTTGATCACCTCTGCGGTTTTTATTTTTTGCGCAACAAATAAAAAAAAGACCGAAAATTTTGAAAAAAAACACGTTTTTCCTTGTTTCTGTTAAAACTTTTTGTAAATAAATACGTTTTCTTCTTCAATGACGGGCACTGATATGGCTGCACTGACGGGCACTGATACGGCGGTACTGATGGGCACAGATGAGGTGGCACCGATGAGGTGGCACTGACGGGCACTGATGATGGGCACTGATAGGCGGCACTGATGGGCACTGATAGGTGGCACTGATGGGCACTGATAGGTGGCACTGGTATGCGGCACTGATGGGCACTCATAGGTGGCACGGATGGGCACTTATAGGCGGCACTGATGGGCACTCATAGGTGGCATTGATGGGCACTCGTAGGTGGCATTGATGGTTACTTATGGGTGGCACTGATAGTTGGCACAGATGGGCACGGATGGGCACTGATAGATGGGCACTGATGGGCACGGATGGGCACTGACAGGTGGCATGAATGGACACTGATGGGCGGCACTGATGGCATTGCTTATTTGCAGTGATGCCCCTAAGGGTGGCATTGCTGGGCATCACTGCAACATAATTGTGCCAATCAGTGCCCATTTGTGGGCACTGATTGGCACAGATTTGGCACACTGGGCACATGTGGATGGCCATGGGGTACATACCTGGCCATCCACATGTTGCCCCTTCCCTGGTGGTCCTAGTGGCGATCCCTGGTGGTCCAGTGTGGTGATCTCCAGTGTAAACAATCAGCGCAGACCCCCCTCTGCCAGGAGAGCCGCCGATCGGCGAGTGAGGAAGAGCCGATCAACGGCTCTTCCTATTGACAGCGTGATCAGCCGTGATTGGACACGGCTGATCACGTGGTAAAGAGCCTCCGCCGGAGGCTTTTTACCAAGATCAGTGTAGCGGTGTGTCAGACTGACACACTGCTCCACCGATCGCCGCGATGCGCGCCCCCGGGGGCGCGCTGCGGCATGTTATCCTGCTGGACGTCATATGACGTCCAGTCAGGATAACAGAACCACTTCCCGGACGTCAATCCGCTATAGGGCGGGCGGGAAGTGGTTAAAGGCCTATGAGAAGGGAATTAGAGGTGAAGTCTACAAGATTTGGACAGTGATTGAATTTGGGGCTGAAAGGACAGGTAGGAGACCAGAAATATACCTACTACCCTGGCACAAGGAGATGGAATGAGAGTTGTAATAATAATCTTAATGGAAAAATTGTGGGACCCGGGCAGGGGGAATATTAAAAGCTCAGTTTTAGAAAGATTTTGTTTAAGAACGTGGTGTGACATCCATACTGATATATCAATTAGTAAGTTAGTAATGCGAGAGCAGACTGAGAGGTGAGGAGTAGAGGGATAGATTTGGGTCAGTATAGGGATAGTATTGGAAGCTGTGGGAGGTTATCAAGTGACAAAAGGACCAAAGGAGGAGGTGTAGATAAATAAGAGAAGTGGGTCAGAGGACAGAGCCTTGGGGGACCCCTACAGAAACTGGAAGTGTAGAAAAGGAGATAGAGTTTTAGGCAACACTAAGAGAATGCTGTGATAGTTAGGAAGAGAATCAGGAAAGAGCAGAGTCTTGGCGTTTGTTGAGGAGGAGCAGGTGGTCAACAGTATCAAAGGCAGCGGAAAGGTCTAGTAGTATGTGTATGGAACAAACAAAAAGATTTTACCCTGGGCGCTCAATCCCGATGGATGATATAGTATACTACTGAGAGCACGGTAAGTAATGATATGATCCCATCCACAGAGGCAAGCTGAATATATTATAGCAATGCTGTTAAAAGAAACCAATGCTTCCAAAGGATACAAAAATAAACATATGGTCCAAAAGGGGAAGGAACTAAAAACAAATGTAAATCCCGGAGTACAGTCTTAAAGTTTTAATGTCTTAGTAAGACAACCTTATAGGTGATTGGTAGTGCAGGGTACAGGTTGCTCTCTCTATGCTGGCCTTGGGGGGCCCAATCTCTGCAAATTGAAAAGAGGGGAAGGGAGGGAGATAAATGCCAGGAGCCCACAATAGTGTAGTAAGTTGGTTTATTGTAATAATGGCATGTAACATTTTTTCTTATTTTTTATTTTACACTTCATTCTCCATTCTTTATTTTATGATTTTTAATTTGATGATTTTCAATCATACCAGCAATTTCTACAATTAAGATACATTTTTATTTGATTTTGTAGACGCATGTGTGTAGGGATGTATGTTGACATCTTCCATATACCGTATTTATCGGCGTATAACACGCACAGGCCTATAACACGCACATTCATTTTAAGAAGCAAGTTTCAGGAAAAAAAAATAAAATTTAATTTTAAATAAGGAACTTTGGGTCAGTGCCCATCTGCAGCCTCACAAGTGCCATCAATGCAGCCTGATCAATGCCCATCTGCAGCCTCACCATTGCCATCAATGCAGCAGCCTCACCATTGCCATCAATGCAGCAGCCTCACCATTGCCATCAATGCAGCAGCATCACCATTGCCATCACTGCAGCAGCATCACCATTGCCATCACTGCAGCCTGATCGATGCCCATCTGTAGCCTAGAGGGGACAGGGAGGGGGGGCGAACGAGCGCCGACAGATTACATACAGTGAGAATCTCCTATGATAGACAGAACAGTGGTCCAGTGGTGGCCCAGGAGATGGGACTTCCCATTACAGAGGCCGCCAAGTAAACAGAAGATTCTCACTGTATGTAATCTGACGGCGCTCGTCCTGCCCCCCCTCTCTGTCCCCTCCGAGGCAGCTAAAATTGAAGTATTGGCGTATAACACGCACACGCTATTTGCACCCGATTTTTATGGTAAAAAAGTGAGTGTTATACGCCAATAAATACAGTATTCATATACAAAAAACTTGTGTCCCTCCTCCTTTTTTTATATTCTTTATATACATTAAAGGTAGGAATGTTTTATGATTGTCATTATTATCAGATTATACAATTTTAATAATATTGAATATACATTTGATAAAACAAACCTCAGACCAAATAACAAAAAGCCTAACCAAAGAAATAAGAGAGCTGGGAAACCGCACCGCAGCCTTAGAAATAAAAATGGATGAAATTGAAATTACAACCCAAGAAAATATAACAGAATTGGAACAATTAAAAAAAGAGAATTTAATACTTCAAACTAAGCTCGAAGATTACGAAAATAGAGCCAGACGTTCAAACTTGCGCATAAGGGGAATACCTGAAACTGTGACAGACCTGCAATCTACTATTACTGCTCTATTACAAGAACTAAAGCCAGATATCCCTATTGAATGTTTAGAACTGGACAGAGTACACAGAGCCCTCACAGCCAAAAAGAAAGATGGACCCCCACGTGATATAATCACAAAATTTCATTATTACAGAACGAAAGAACAAATACTAATTGCTGCAAGAGAAAAAAAGGAACTTAATTTTCAAGGACACAATTATCAAATTTTTGCTGACCTATCCCAACTTACTATTACTAAAAGACGATCCATGAAACCCCAACTAATGGAACTGCAACGCCACAACATTATGTATCAATGGGGCTTCCCCTTTTCAGTCAGATTTAACTACCAAGGTACAATTTACAGAAGCAGATCAGCAGATGAACTACAACAAACCCTTTTAAAATTAAATCTGACAGAACCCACAAGCAGCAACACTCCCACACGCAGAAGAATGGCGTCATCTTCACCTTCAGGCAGCACCCAGAAAATTTCAGAACAAAATGGGAATCATCATTCTCACAAAAGAGGCCGTTATGCCACATCATCCATGGACCAAGAAGATTCAATGGACTGACATCCTAATTCCTGATATCTCTTCATTTATTATACTAAGAGATGGTTCTCTATAAAAAACCTGTTTTTATAACTGAATGTAACTGCATTCTGATAGTCACACACTGTGTAGGATCATGTTACATTCCAGTTATATTTCTTATTACTTCTGATTCATATAGCCTTAGAATATATAAGTGAAATAAGGAAATTCTTGTTCAGTTATATATTATCAGGTAATAACAATAGATTTATTACTTTTTAGGACAAATATGTTCAATAATCCAGAAGTAATGGAAGCTTTTTCTTTCTTTTCTTAAAACAAATATATTATTACCTAACTAGTTCCTAGAATTATGTTTTTGTTTATTCTAATCTGAAGCAATACAACCTCAATTTTATGAGTTAACATATCTAAACAGTTACATATGAATAAAATATGTAATTGTTTACTCTAAAAGGGTTAAAATCCCAAAATAATTCAAACTATCTTCATCAATACCAAAGTTATTAACAGTACCTTTCTAACTGAATTATTTAGCCTAGGGCAAGACTAACCATATACAACCACCCTGGAATAAATAATTTCAACAAAAACTATATTCTGCACTCCAATTAATGAAACATCATTTTGATGTCTTTTGACATAGCACTTCTCTCCTGTAAGCGGAAGATCCGTGTACCCCCATTAGCCCTCCTCATTCTCCCAACCATATTATGTGGGAGTGTGACGAAGGCATTTATTCCCCTGAGAGAGATATTTATTCTCTTTCACGGGTAAATTGTGATTACTTGCAAAAAATAATTTATACAATGTATCATCTAATCTCATATGTTTTTTGTTTACTCTTTACTCCAGAATTCACTGGTTTCTTTTCTATCTATTCATCTCTTCAGTCCACACAGGTTGATCTGCGCAGTCAGCTCTGCATAACAAAAAGTAAGTCAAAACTATTTGATCTATTGCCATGGCACCACTGAATATACTTTCCCTGAATGTTCAGGGAATAAATGTCCCTCAAAAAAGGACCAAAGCCTTCCGTACTTTCCATAACAAGAAGGCTCACATAGTATGCCTCCAAGAAACACACTTCACCAAAGATTCTACTCCAAAATATATTTCTCCTTTTTATCAACAAATTTACACGGCTTCTGCCTGTACCAAGCAAAGGGGAAATCTAATTGCATTTCACCGATCCACACCATTCACCTTATCATCAGAAATTAAAGACCCAGAAGGTAGATACCTGATACTCATGGGTTATATAATGGATACAGCAATCACGGTGATTTCCTACTACGCTCCTAACAAACAACCTACACCATTCCTCTCACATATATTACAAGTGATTAATACACACAAAATAGGAACAGTGATAATGTGTGGGGATTCGAACCAGGTCCTCCTCCCATTTCTAGATAAATCACCTTTTACACCATCCAAAATAACCTCTAGATTACCTTTTTCTCAACTTCTTTCCAAATACAATCTGGTAGATTCATGGAGAGAAAGTAACCCAATGAAAAAGAAATTCACTTATTTCTCGCACCCTCATCAAACCTTCACCAGAATAGATCATATTTTTCTAACAATAGGAATGATACCAGAAATTATTGCATCAGATATAATTCCGATTCCGTGGTCTGACCATAATGCAGTATACACTACTATAGCCTCAGCCATACCAAAAGCACATGACCCAACGTGGTACTTACCGGACATAATGCTCAAACACCCACTACATCAGATGGCCATTGAACAAGCTTTAAAGGAATACATATCAATTAATAACACAACAGACATCTCCCCAATAACACTGTGGGAAGCTCATAAGCCTGTCTTGCGTGGTACAATACAACGACAAATGGCACTATTTAAACGGGAACGCAAAAATCTAGCAAAAAAACTAGAACTCAATTTTAATGCAGCCTACATATCATTTCAAGATAATCCATCTCAGAGTACAAAATCTCATCTGGAAAAATCTAGATTGGAATACGATCTATTTCTCACTCAGTCAGTTGATAAATCCCTCAAACGCTCCAAACACAATTTCTACATGAATACAAACAAACCAGGTACATATTTGGCTCGGGCATTAAATTCAACTAACAAATCTTTCAAACCAATACGTTTGAAATTATCAAAAAATGTTTACACTTGTAATCCAGTTAAAATAGTCCATAAATTTCACTCACATCTCGCAACTTTATACAAGACAAACAATGAATTTAATCCTACAGAAGCTGAATCCTTCTTCTCAAAAATAACCTTACCTGAGTTATCTCAGAATCAAAAAAGCAGTTTGGATGAGCCTATAACTATAGATGAAGTTGCTAACGCCATAAAAGACCTAAAACTTAACAAAAGACCAGGCCCAGACGGCTACTCGGCTTTATACTATAAAACATTCTCAGAAATACTCTCTCCCATTCTCACTGAAACTTTTAACAAACTTCTAGATGGACATTCTTTTCGGCAAGAAACACTAATGGCAATTGTTTGTATGATCCCAAAACCCCTTTCTGATGATACTTCCTGTGTGAATTATCGGCCTATCTCTCTGTTAAACCTCGATATTAAATTATTAGCAAAAATAATAGCAAAACGCCTCAATAGCATTATAGGAAAATTAATACATAGAGATCAAGTAGGCTTCATGCCAAATAGACAGGCAGGCGATAATATACGCAGGGCAGTGTTATTGGCACATATTGCTAAAAAACGGAAAATCCCTTTATGTTTTCTATCTCTCGATATTAAGAGGGCATTTGACACAGTATCCTGGCAATATATGCAATATTCATGACAAAAATGGGGTTTTGGACCCCACTTTTTAACATGGATCAAAGCATTATATAATAAACCCAAAGCCTATATAAAATATGCTGGATACAAATCTGAAGCCTTTAATATCGAAAGAGGTACCCGACAGGGTTGCCCATTATCTCCCTTATTATTTGCCCTTATACTCGAACCCATGGCCCAATACATCAGAACAAACCAAACTATAACTGGCATTGAAGTAGGAGGTATTACACACAAATTATGTATATTTGCAGACGATATATTACTTTTTCTATCATCACCACAGGTCTCTGGTCCTAACTTAATACCAGCTCTTGATGGATTTGCAGCCCTATCCGGCCTTATGATTAATCCTAAGAAATGCCTAGTGCTTAATATTTCACTCACAAACATGGAATTGATCCCGGCTAGGGCTGCACTCCCATTCACATGGGCAGAAAAATCAATCCCATATCTTGGAATTCATTTAACAGCATCTCATTCTGACTTATTCTCAACCAATTATCCTCCTGTATTAAGACAGATCACAAATCTAATAAAACAATGGTCGCAACTTCCTTTATCCTGGATAGGGAAGATTAATGCAATCAAAATGACTATTCTACCCAAATTGCTTTATCTATTCAGAGTCCTCCCTATTCCAATTCCTTCCTATTTTTTGAGAATAGTACAAAAAAGAGCAACTTCGTTTATATGGGGCTCTTCTAAACCACGTATACCTATACACACACTACATCTTCCCAAAAATAAAGGAGGCCTGGGATACCCTAATTTTACTAACTACTACAGAGCAGCACATTTGGCCAGTCTGTCCAAATACCATGCAAAACAGGAAATCCCATTATGGGTATTTATAGAGGCTTCAGAAAATGACCCTCTATTAATATCAAATTTATTATGGCTTGATCCTAAAGACCGCTTTAAAATTCATAATCCCATAACTAAACACTTCTTATCTCTCTGGGATAAACTAAAAACCAAATATCAGTTACAATCTCCACACAATCCTCTCCTTTCTTTTATCAGAAATCCGGCCTTTTATCCGGCATGGATCTACCCAAATTCTTTTAAAGCTTGGACAACATCAGGCATTCAGACACTAAATGACTTCATAGCATCTAAATCATTCCTTTCATTCCCATCACTTAGAGAAAAATATGATCTACCAAACTCTGAGATATTTAGATATCTCCAAATCAAAAATTTCTATACACCATTCCTAAAGGGGGATACACCATTATCCCAATTATCCATTTTTGAATCAATCTGTACAAAAGATCCATTTGCTAAAGGTACAATTTCATCACTTTATAATCAATTATATGGAGTAGCAAATCTTAATAGACCCTCTTACGTTCAGAGGTGGGAGACACGGACTGGTCTAATATATGGCTCACATCTAAGTCATCTTCACCCAACATCTTAGCACTGGAGACAAATTATAAAGTCCTAACTCGCTGGTACCTTGTACCCGCTAGAGTGGCAAAATATTCACCTAATACCTCAACTCTTTGTTTTCGAGGATGCCCAGAAATAGGCACATATTTACACATATGGTGGACGTGCCCAGTAATCCAAACCTTCTGGAAGGAAGTCTTCGTGATTGCATCTAAAATATTTAAAAAAATAATACAACCAGATCCATATTTAACTTTACTTAATCTAAAACCGGAATGGTTAACACTCTCTCAATTCAAACTTATGATCCAACTAATAACGGCTGCAAAACAAACAGTGGCCAAGGCATGGAAATCTCCTACATTGGTACTAGCAGAAACAATTCACAGAATGAATAATACAATGTCCCATGCTAAGATGGTAGCCATCGATCAAAATCAAATTCCAAAATTTGAAAAACTTTGGCATCCTTGGATAAAACAACAGTTCCTGTCAAATTTCAATGACTCTGTCCTGTTGCCATGGTAACAGATTAAATGACTTACAGAGACACCCATTCTAAGGCTTCAAAGAGAACTAAAAAGAATAATAAACTGACGAGCGGGACAACCTTGTGGACCATACCTCTACCTTTCAACCCTTTTTCTTCTTTCTCTTTCCTTTTCTCCACCTTATGATTAAAGCTCATTATCAGAATTTATTTGACCTATATACACTCTACTTGTTAACAATATGTATAGTAGGTATAAATCTTTTAAATACCTACAAAAGTAACTAAGGAAATGATATATATCTTTAATTTAGGTTTACGTGAACCCAATGTTTAATATTTGAAATTTCATGATATTTACCTATATAAACCCTACTGTAAAACAATGAGCTTACTTTATAGATCCTTGTAAACTTACTTTATGTATCTTTATGTATCTTTATAACATTGTATACTCAATAAACTTCTTTTGACAAGGAATATACATTTGATACACTTGATTTATTGGAATACTTTTAATCTGTGCAATGTTGACCGCAAGACATTTACTGAGTTCATGTCTAATGATTGACCCACTCTAATCTCCAGAGATAGATCAGAACGTTAGGCTGATGAAGGAAGTGATTGGTTCTTCTGAAACGTGTTCCTTTTGTGCTCATTCACTTCAGGTGTTAGCTCTGGGCTGCCAGGTTTCCCCTACATGGTGGTTGTCTCTGGCTTGCTCCTGGCACTTCTCTCCCTCCCTCCCATTCTTTTCTATTTGCAGTATATGTATGGAGTATTGGCCATTGGTTTTAGCAGTTAGTAAAGTGTTATGCCCTGTACACACGGTCGGATTTTCCGATGGAAAAAGTGCGATCGGATTGTGTTATTTCCGACACACAAAGTTTGAGAGCAGGATATAACATTTTCCGACAACAAAATCCGATCATTTAAATTCCGATCGTGTGTACACAAATCCGACGCACAAAGTGCCATGCATGCTCAGAATAAATTAAGAGACGAAAGCCATTGGCTACTGCCCCGTTTATACGTACGTGTTTTACATCACCGCGTTCAGAACGATCGGATTTTCCAACAACTTTGTGCGACCGTGTGTATGCAAGACAAGTTTGAGCCAACATCCGTCGGAAAAAATCCATGGATTTTATTGTCGGAATGTCCGATCAATGTCCGATCCTGTGTACAGGGCATATGTGAGTTTTTGTAAGGCAGTTTCTGTGGAGTGTTGTAATCACTCAGCTACATATTTTTGGTAATAACTAAGGGTACTGTGCATCTTAGTCATTCATGGGGGAGGGAGATATCTGGGGACCCCTTATTTTTAAAATGGGATAAAAGGGCTTCAGGATTACAATAAACACCCTGCCCACAGACCCCCAAAACCACCTGGCTAGGTTTGTGGGGATGAGGCTCTTTTCTTATCAACATTAAGATAAAGTGCTTTGTCAGGTGGGTCCCCTCTAGCAAGGTAACCTCCACATGTTGTGGGCATGTGGCCTGGAATGGTTCAGGAGGGGGGCTACATGCTCATCTCTCCCCTTTCCTTTCTAGGTTTCATACAGAGTCTGGAATATATTTTAGGGGATCTACTATATGTTTATTTGCTTGTTTCTATAAGTCCCCCCTAAAATTCATACCAGATCCTTTTTTTGGGTAACCCTAAATTCTATACCAGATTAGAAGGCTGTTAGCTTGGATTTCCTGGCTGACAGCTAAATGGGCCAGGCGGGGATACATCATTAGCTGTTAAAACACTGGCTGCCATCAGCTCCTCCACAACAAGCCTGAGTAGGGTGCTGTCACAATTAGGCCCCTTTCACACTTGTGTGACTCTGATGTCCAAAGTTGCAGGAAGAGTCACATGACAAGTCGTACCCCATGATTCCCAATGATAACCATTCATATCTGTGTGACTTCAAGTCGCACTGACTTCAAAGTAGGCCCTGTACTACTTTGGTCCGACTTTGATGCGAGTTGAGGTCCATAGACCCCATGTTTACACAGGCATTCCCTGAAATCTAATCTTAAAAATCATTTGGAAAAGGAAGAGAAAGAATAAAGGAGTAAAAAAACTAAAGAAATACAACCGTTATGTAAGTGATTCCAGGTTGGGTGTAGTCTTTGGTTGGCAGAAAAAAGATGCCCCCCCACCTAATAGTGCTGAGGGGACCTCTGAAATGGAAATTACCCAGGGCCCAGTCCCCAGTAACGGGCCTATTAATACATATACACAACCATTCAAACAGGGAAGGATCCCTCCCTAAAAACACTCCCAGGAGAAATCTCCACCCTAGCTGCCAGACCCCCAAAAATCCACCGCCCAATAGAGGCATGCCACATAATGGCAGAGGGAGGGGTTCATTTAGGAATAGAGGCAGCAGTTACCAATGCGGTCCACCAAATACACAGTATCAATATAACAATACCTACCAAGGATGTTCTCCACACCCTCATAGTGGAGATAGAAACCATGGTGAATACCATTGAGATAACTACTACTATGAACAATGCCCTGCTTATACGCACAACCGTTTTTCTCCCCTGAGACATGATAATTCAGGCAACACCTGGGACGACTACCCATATATGACTAGGGACAAGGATAGTCATGCTAGATCCCTCTTTAATTATAATCATACCAACCCCAGCCAATACACACACTGGGGTTTTCCCAGGGAAACACACGGCTATCAAAGAGGCCCCGAACCAAGAGAAGCACCAGAGGGGGGAGGCGAGCCCAAAGGAAAAGGGCAGTTTCATGATATTTCTAAACATCAACAATAGTAGCATGGCGCTGACATATGAGTCCAGTAAAACTAACATCCATTTCCTTGACTTGGAAATTAATGTTGTCGATTAAAGTTTGTGATCAAAACACATTTTAAATCAACTGATAGGAACGGCTTCATCCCAGTAGACAGTTGCCACCATAACTCTTGGTTGAAGTCTGTCCCCCGTAGTCAACTTCTGCGGCTACGTCGTAACTGCACAAATCTATATGATTTTATGGACCAGTCTCAGATTCTGAAACAACACAGATAAGGGATACCCACAGATAAGGGATACCCACCTCACAATATTGAGATTGAAATACAGAGAGTGTCAGTTCTGGACAGAAGAGTACTGTGGCTGATCATGCCCGTTCGAGGGATGACCAAAACTTCAAATGGTCCTTCTTCACAGCCTTTTCAGTCCAGCACAGACAGATCAAGATCATTATGAATAAACATTGAAAGGTCCTGAAAAACGACCGATACTTAGGTCCGGTACTCCCTGACCGTGCTACAGTCACGTGTAGGGGAGCTACATCTATACAGGGAAGTGTGGCACCAAATGTTGTAGACCATCCCAAGCGAAGCTTCGTCTTTTACCAGTTGAAGGGTTTCTATCCTTCCCACAAGTGCAATGTATGCCATCACAATACCTGCGGCAGGAGGAAAACAGGTTTTCACATCCAATACAACTGGCCAAACATATCTTTTTTTCCTGTATGACTCCTTCCTGTTGACTGGTGGAGCTGATGAATCTCTATATGCCGAGCTTGGATCATTATGCTTTCTTGATGTTGGTCCCTGAAAGCTTGATTTTCGAATCTGCACTGCTGTACAATCCACATGCTGATTCCTGTGATGTTAAAGCGGAGGTCCACAGAAAAAAAATGATTAAAAGCCAGCAGCTACAAATACTGCAGCTGCTGACTTTTAATATATAGACACTTACATGTCCAGGGAGCCCGCGATGTCGGCAGCTGAAGCCGATCCATCTGTCGGCTCTCGGCCGCTGCCGCCGTCATCCTCGGTGAGGGAATAAGGAAGTGAAGCTGTGCGGCTTCACTTCATGGTTCCCTACTGCGCATGCGCGAGTCACGAGGCGCATCCTCTCTGGTCCCTGCTGTATTCTGTGTCTCCCAGAATACAGCGGGGGAGGACAGTGTAGGCGCCGGAAGTGGTGTAGATCACCACAAGCGCCGCGGTGATCTATGCCAGGAAGTGGGAGCAAATACCTGTATTAGACAGGTATCTGCTCCCTCCTACCCGTGAAAGGTGCCAAATGTGACACCGGGGGGGGGGGGGATCCAAAAAGTGTAAGTTCCATGTTTGGGTGGAATTCCACTTTAAAGACCCCATCAGTATTGCTTGATTTTGGAGCTCATCCTTAATCTTGTAACTGGGATGGCATGTCCAAAATACTGTAGAAACAAATCTAGTAGAATTGCAATGGATTGAAATTTAGTGTCAACAACAATGGGGGTTTGAGTAGATCCTTATGAATTTTTGGAAGTACCCCCACACACACACATACACAGGATTGTCATTAACTCATCCATGATTTCCTTAAAGCGGAAGTAAACTCATCCATAAAACAGCTTAATTTCCGGCACCTGCCGGAAATGTAACACTCCCATTGGTTGTGCTCTCAACCAAACTGTCAAACCATCCAATGGCTGGTGTCATAACTGATTACATGTGCAGCATCATGGCAGTTGTAGATTAAACAGAGGCAAAGATGGCAGCTTCCTTGGCTGAAAACGATAGGAGGGTTTACTTACACTTTAATGCCCTTGATACTTGATAGATGATATTTGATACTTGAAAGATGTTTATCATGCATCTGGGATGTGTTCCTTTACTTTACATCTACTTTGGCTCATTTTGACCAGTTTTACTTTGGTGAATACTTTTAACTACAGGGGACAGCAATGGGCTCCAATATCATACCAAGGTATGCTAATTTTTTCACGGTTTAAAAAAAATTGTCTACAATCATCCTTTATACCACAGCCATATACTACTAGGGCTAAACTATATTGATGACATTTTTTGTTTGGCAGGGATTTGCAAAGAAGTTGTTATCGTTACATGAGTTTCTGACTTTCATGTTTGCCCACTATCTCATTTTTCATAGATTGTGATAGGATACAGAGACATTTTCTTGATGTCAGTATTTTACAACTATAGCACATCTAATGTAATTTGCCTTTTAAATGTCTGTGTGGACTTGGATTTGTGGGCCAGACCACGAGGACGTACATAACTGGGTTATCCACAATTTCAAGTTTACCTCTTTGGTGACTTGACATTTTACAGAAGCTAATTACAATGCATCTCAACTCCATAACTCCATTCTACTGTAAGTAAAAACTATGACCAGCAAAAAGAAGTGCAAGCTTCTCAGATAGACTATCACAGTGTGAGGTGTATTGGATTTTTAAACTGAATACCCTCTATCCTAGAGACATGAATGTTGAGTGTGAAGTTTCTTTTTTTTATAATGGGTCTGCTCAATCTAGGGTTAATGCCTGATTCTTAATATTTGCACATTTTCAGCTAACATTCAAACTATATGAGATATGTGCTGTTGCTTGAAGCGGTAGTAAACCTACAGATTTTTTTTTTTTTTTTTAAACCTGTAAGGCAAAAGGCATAATGAGCTAGTATGCACCGCATACTAGCTCATTATGAAATACTTACCTTAGAATGAGCCGTCGGCAGGGGATCTCAGTCCACGCCGAGGGAGCGGACATTTTCTCTCGGCGTGTCTTCCGGGTATTGCAGCTCCGGCGCTGTGAGAGGATATACAACCGCTTTAATTAGCACTATATGTGCCCTTATGTATATAGAATCTGAAATGTAATTCTTATTATGTTATACTTTTGTTTTTTAATAACACCATTATGTGGTCCCTGCTTATGATGACTCCTGCCTTGGACTCCCACTTCTAGAACTCCATATTGAAATGTTTTTTTAATTCCCTTTTTTACATTGTCCCAGGTGTGCTAGTTAACCAGATTGCCTGTGCCAATCCCCCATCGTAGGTTTGACAGCCTTTGAGCTGTGGCTGACTTATCCAGTGGATGGCACAAATCAGGACTGCAGGTGCATTAGAAGTAACATTGGTTCCACTTTTTGGTACACCAGAGGACCATCCCAAGTTGACGTGATATTGAAGCTTTAGGGCAAACATGAGCAGTAGCTCCTCCTTGAGATAAACATGTCTATACCCTGAAACATTGGTTTCTAGGACCTCATTAGTCTGCCTGACTATTGTGACTATCAGTTTACCATCTTTGCATACTATCAATGACTCTATGCATATATTTGGATTAGATATATTGTATACTGTTCCATATGTGTTACACCATATCTATATAATAATAATATATGATTTGGGAAAGTTTTTGATGCTTATATTAGTCCCCTTTATGGTAACAAAACATTTGTAGAATCCATTGTTCATTGTGAGAAAGCTAAATTTACTAAGCCAAAGTACATCTGTTGAAATAGCTTTATGTTATGCCCTGATGAATAAAGGTGAAGATATAATATAAACATAGCTCAATTATGAAATTCTTGTGCTAAAAAAACAACCTCATTTACAACATGTGTGCAGATAATACCTTGTATTTTTGCAGTGATAGCTAATGAGAGCAAGTGCAAATGAGGGTTGTAATGGTTTTACTTACTCTTAAAAACAGTATTAAGTCTGTTTTTATTTTTTAATTATAATCACTGAGTTTAGGTATGTAACACTCACTCAGAGCTGTAACCTTGATAAAGAGCTAAAACCTTGTTTGTTATATGTGTAAAGATGATGTTGTGTGTGTCAATAAGTAAAAACCACAATAGACAGTTTTTGACAAATCCTTTATTAAAAAAGAAAAAAAAAGTGTCCCCTCCTGGCGATTGCTGTCTTATGGCTGTGACAGCTGTTATATAGGCAAGGCCAGGGCTGCCCAGTGACGTAACTGAGTGACCCAGTCCCCTTCTGACATCATATGACATCAGAGGTGGGCAGGGTCATCCGCTTACCTCAGCGGGAAAAATATGTATGTGTCCCAGGCCTGGGTGAATAAAAATACAAATCCTTTGTAGTTGAAACGACTTCCAAAACTGTATATCACCTAAGTATTGAGGTACTTGCCTGGGGTTAAGCTTTATATTTTACACCATGCTGGCAAACTTCACATTAGTTTAACATAAGTTTCAGTGAGAATGACACCAATTTTGGCCTGATTTATTAAATGTGAAGTGAACTGATGTATTAAAGAACTGAGGTAGTAAGAAAACCAGTATTAATTCCAATCTTCCAATCATGTGCAGAGAAATAAAAAATTCATTAGAAATAGGAAATGCAAATGTTGGGTCAACAAGAAGAATTTACACTCAAAGCGAATACGTTTTGCACATCCTCCGATGAGGGTTCAGTGGCTAATATAAACATTTGCTGCTTTATACATATGCTCCTTGCAGTACTTTAACAGAATAAGTAAATGGCTGTGGAGACACGTTTCTATTTATCAAGAATAAGTAATCAGCTGAATGGTTTGACAGGGAGTATGTGCAACTTGCAGTTTACTAAACTGGTGTAAATTTATGAGCAATAATGCATAGTAGGTTTAAGATGACAAAGAGCATGCATTTACTGCAGAATAATGGAAAACAGGATTATAAAAGATGCACAAATATGGGCACTTTACAGCAATGTCTCTGTGACTCAATCAGGGTAACAACACAATTGTTGAGAATCAGTACTTTGGTAAAACATTTCAAAACACAGCCACTTTTCATTATCCTCATGTAGCGCCCCGGGGGTTTAGTCAGGGAGCTCCTCACAAGTTTACTTGCCAGGAGTAGTTACCCTGGTCAATTGCTAGAGATCCATGGATTTCTCCGTAAGTTTGGCCTTGTTGCACTACTCTCTTCTACCACTAGGTGGCCAGGTACTAGATAGGAAAAGGTCAACCCAAGGTCAGTTTATGGGTATATGGGGTATCTCAGCCAATGGCCAGGGGTTTTCTTGAATCCTATGACCTGCTGGGAGAACCTATATATTTGGGTGAGGTCAGGTGATCTATGTTCTGTTAAAGAAAAAATGAAAAGAGAAGAGGGCGCACCGACCTAGTGCATTACCAAAAAGGATTTATTAAAAGTATAAAAACAAAGGTACTACTCACAAGTGAGCATGAAAAACAGGCTTTTCTTAACAGTAGCAGCTACGTCCCTTGCTGTCTGATGACGAGAGGTAGATGATGGCACCCCAAACGGCTGAATGGCTGACGTGTTTCAGGGAAGCACCCCTTTCCTCAGAGCCTAGGCGGTCTCTTGGGAAACTTTAGGCAGTGATCAAGTCAGGGACCCAACTAATGGAGGTGACACTTGCAGAGCAGCCTTGTGAGTCAAGCCAGAGACCGAGCCGGTTAGCAAGCGTGAAACTTGAGAAGTATCTGGAGTGCCAAGCTAGGGACCCAAAAATGAAGCGTGGGTCACCTATCGTAGGCTCCCTCAAGACCCATTGGAACAATAAAAACAAGAGCTTTAATTTCTGTTAGATGCAGCCAAAGCCAATAATGTAATCAACAAAAAAGAATAGGAATTGTTGTTTACAGATGTTTTTAAGACCCCATATTTTTACATTATTTCCAAGATTCCTAAAGATCCAGTAAACCCCCCAGGGAGGCACATTATAGCCTCCATGGAGAGCCTCAGCCATGGTTTCTCCATTTAATTTCTCCAGCCAATAGTGCAAACTCTTCCCTCTTACATTCAGGATTCTTCTCATCTGCTAGATATCCTGGATGGTTACATATAGGAAGATTCCTACCTCTGGGTGTCACTGGATGTACAGTCTTTGTACACATCCATACCACATGAGGTTGGTATGTTTCCCATTTCCTGAGCTCCAGCCCTGAGCTACATCCCGCCCAGATTCAATTCATTCTGGACAGTACTCGTTACTGTCTAGAGAATAATTACTTCACCTTCCCAGGTGAGTTTTTCCTTCAGATACAGGGCACCGCTGTAGGCGCGTCCTTCATGCCCATTTATGCCAACCTCACCATGGGTTGGTGGAAGGAGTCCTGTATCTGGAGGAACAACCCCTTTGCCAGACAACTGTTTTTTTCGAAAGATATATTGACAAAATTATCGTCATCTGGCAATTCCTATATCCACTCGGATAGTTGTCACCACCAGAAACAGATTAAAAACATCCCTAAAGGGCAATACACCAGGTTGAGGAGAAACTGTACCTTTTGGTATGGATTACAACATTCAAGGAGCTTTTCTTAGGAAAACGTTTTTGGATAAAGGTTATAATGAGGAGCTTATAGTCAAAGCCCAAGTAGGATGTCTGGTTAGTTCTTCGTCCAAAAGAGATCATGAACTAGTGCAGCCTTTTCAAAATGATTTAAAGTTTATCATTCGTTTTCACTGTAAATACAGGGGGTTGGAAAGGATAATTGAAACAATGGACCATTCTGACTAAAGATCCCAAACTTAAACCAGATCCAGTTTTGCATACAAAAAGGCCCCCAGCATCAAAAACATTATAGCCCCAAGTAAACTTAAGGAGGCCCCCAAGCCGGTATCCTATCCCATCGCAACCTTCTGTAAGAGATGTTTCAGTGCAAAAAGAAACCTTGTAAGATGTGTCCTTATGTACAACATCACCAAAAAAACATTCACAAATCTTATGGGAAAGGAGTATTCCATCTCTAGATTTTTCACATGCAGCACTGAATTTGTAATTTATGGACTTACCTGTCCGCACAGCCTTCTTTACACAGCCTATGGGCTGTACTATACACACCATGAGAGCCAGGTGTGGGGACCATCGGAGATTGATGGAGGATGGCAATGTGGACCACAGTGTCCCCAGACACTTCACCCTCCATCATGGTCGGTCTATCTATGGACTCCAGGTCTGAGTTATAGAGCATATTCCAGGTGGCATCCCTTTTGCTAAGAGATTCTTTTGATTCTTATGAAGTCGTTTTTTTCAGTGTGGACCTTTAGTTAATACATTTCCATTTATGTCACTGTGTTATAACTTACATATGAAGCGAAAGGCCCCTCCCCCCGTTTTTAGGTTTATTTATTGATCATACAGAACAATAAAATACAGATATTAAAATAATAACTTATATTGTTTAGGTATTGAGTGTTATCAATTTGTCTATACAGGGTATCTCTAACAGTCATGTTTTTATTTTTACATTTTTTACTAAAGTTTATTATCATTTCTTGACATTCAGAAGATTGTCTCCAATGTCCAGCTAATTAGTTTACATAATAGCACTGTGTTTATTACACAGTGTGGTTCCTTTTTGTGTTTTTTTTTTCCCATTTTTTTTTTGACAGCTAGGGATGAAGGAATGTGTTCCTCTTAAAATGTGATAGAACATAAGGAAAGCAGATCTTCAAGTGAACATTAGGTCAATATAAAATGTATTGTTGTTATTTATGGTGTGATTGCACCCTGCGCTCAGTGAAAGGTGAGCAGCAAATAAGGCCCCAGGATATTGGAGCAGCAAATAAGGCCCCAGGATATCGTGGTTCTTATCACATACATGATAAGGGGGATTCACCATGTCACCTTTCACTGAGTTGAAAAACACTCTGAACACCTAAACCACTGAAGAGTGATCCAATAGCACTTTGAAGAGTGATCCAATACCTCTTTGAGGTGGACTTCATTCGATCACCTCTGAATGTGGCTATATTTATAAATGTTATAGTTTATGTTGATCATTTTTTATATATATGCACTTACTAGTTATTTATGATCACAACACTGGGTTTTTGGGAAACCTGGAGCAGTAAATAGGATGCCAGGATATTGTGGTTCTTATCACTTATCAGATAAGGGGGATTTACTACGTCACCTTTAATACCTACCCGGGAAGGGGGGTTTATTATTATCACTTTTTAGTTCATATTCAGCGCCATCAATTCTCTATTTTATATACCGTAGTAAACATCGTCCGTTCGACCACTAATACAACGTTTTTGGCAGATGCAGGGTAACTACATTTGTTCAGGCCTATTTGTATTAAAATAAGTTTAGTACATTGTTGTCTAGATGTGCTTGTAACTAGAATGAAATGCAAACTTGATTCAGTGTAATGCCCCGTACACACGGTCGGATTTTCTGATGGAAAATGTCTGATCGGAGCGTGTTGTCGGAAATTCCGACCGTGTGTGGGCTCCATCGGACATTTTCCATCGGATTTTCCGACACACAAAGTTTGAGAGCAGGCTATAAAATTTTCTGACAACAAAATCCGATCGCGTCAATTCCGACCGTGTGTGGCCTGTTCCGACGCACAAAGTGCCACGCATGCTCAGAAGAAATTCCGACACGGAACAGCTCGGTCTGGTAAACCTAGCGTTCGCAATGGATACAGCACTTTCGTCACACTGCAATGTAAAAAATGATTTAATACAGCGCACTCTCTTCTTCTTTATAATGTGAGAAGAATTAAGTAGTTTTGCTGCTCATATTCACACAGACTTCTCACAAACTTCTTTCTTTATTATTTATCGGGATTCCCTCAATATATTTTGATTTGTCACATCTGACAACATTATTTTGGTGTTGTATTTTTTTTTTTTTTTTGGTTTTAAGGCAGATTAGTTATTTTTGGTTTGTATTTTTTTCAAGGCTGATTTTTGTTGTTTTGGATTTTTATTTGTACTCCAGAAAATTTTTGTGTGTGTTTTTTGTGTCAAGTTACCACAACACCATTGATATGTTGTTCTATTTAATCTGTAGGAGATTGTTTGGTGTTGTTGTCTCTTGTTAATTTCACATTGTATTTTAGAAATGTACCTGAATCCTCACCAACAAACTGTCCTTTTTGGATGAAAACACACATAGGAGAGTATAAATTTCCCAAAAAAAAATTTATTAAGGGCTCACATCTAAACAAAGAGGGAGGCAACGCAGGAGAAACAGCAGAAATGGGTGAAGCCTTGGACCCCCAGGGCACACATCAACTATTTTGAAGCAAAACTGGTGGCCTGAGGAGTCCTTATCTAAGGGAGTGCAGTCTGGTCCAGAATTCCCCGAGATCCGGAAAGCAGCAGATGACATCTGTGTCCCCAGGCTGTGGTCATACAAGAGACTGCATCTTTTGTCAGACCAGACTGAACCCTGGGCCATCACTCTCTGGTCTTCCTTCCACGCTTCCTTCCACGTGGTGGCTCTGGTGGTGGAGTTGTGGCAGCTGGAGGAGGAGGAGGAGAATGGTCCAACTCAATCACGTCGGTCTTGGGTGTTAGTTCCCCACTCACTCCCTTAGTTAGGACTTTATAAAGCAGGTCCTCACATAGCTTGCGTTGACCCTCCTGCATGCCCTGCAGTTTTGTGGCAGCCATGCAGGCAAAGGCCTCTTCAGGAGTGGGTAAGGCTCTGAGGGACGCAGAAGCCTCCTGAATGAGCCTGAGTGCAGAATCCTGCATGGGAGTCGTCTTCCTTACTCTTTTGTATGGAAGGCGGAGGGGAGGAACCTGCGATTCAGTCAGGCTGCGACTGGTCCCAGGCTTCTCTTGGCTGACACTTAGCCCCGCCTCCTCCTGGCTGCAACTTAGCCCCGCCTCCTCCTGACTGCCACATTCCACTACCTCCTCCTGGCTGAGGTCTTCCTGTGTATGAAAAAGGGACATAGTTTTAGTTTTTTATTCAGCAATCACACACAATTGTCACCTCCTGACTGTTGCAAATTGAATGTTATCAAATATAACAGACTATCCTTCTGAGCCCAGCATTTTTCATTCTTGTCCCAATTTTGGGTGCCCACTACTGTCTATTGATATGTAAAACTCTTTTTTCAATCAGCAATTAGTGATCAATAATAACATCTAATAAACATAATTTATTTATTGACCAGAAATCTGTAGAACAATGCTATACCTGACTCCAGCTGGGCTCATCCACTTCTTCTTGGCTGGAAGGCCCAGGTTGGACATTGGAAGCCTCATCTGGGGTGGAAGGAAGAGTGGACAGGGATTACCTGACTTCAGTGTGGTCTGACAGAAATCGCAGTCTCTCATAGTACCACAGCCTGGGGACATAAACGTCACCTGCTGCAGCTCCGGATCTATGGGAATCTGTGACCTTCTTGTGCTCCCTTAGATAAGTGCTCCTCAGGCCACCAATTTTGGCTTTTAAATAGGGGATGGTTGCTGTGGGGACCACCGGCTTCACCAACTCCAGCAGTTTCTCTAGCGCTGCCTGCCTCTTTTGTTTATTATTGTAATGGGGATGTCTCACCTGCCACAGACAGGGCAGCTCCCTGTATTTGTCTATGAACAGGGGAAGGAAGTTGTGGTCATTGAAGCCATCCATTTTCTCTGCAAGACACAACACAAGACAAACCCTAATGTCAGGCCAAACTCCCCTAATCTTGTTACAATATAGGCTTCCATTTCAAAGCAGTATAGGCCCAGGTTTAGATCTTACCTTCGTTATCACGATCGGCACCTCCGATGCTCCTTCCTCCGCTCACAGATCGTACGTAATACGCACGCGTGTTACGCTTTATACACACTGCGCATGCGTGTAACTCCGCCCGCCCCTGACGTTCTTTCTAGTCTATTCCTCGCCCCTTTTCGTTCGGCGCAGTGGGGGAAGAGCACATGGAGGAGACACAGCAGGTGCGTGCTAATTACAGGAACGAGAAGGAGGAGGAGGAAAGCCCGGAGTCGGAAACGTCCCGATCCAGAAGGAGATTTAAGGCCTCAAATATGTCCTTTGGGGAGATGTTGGAGATGGTGGACATCCTGAAGAAGGCCGACTATGATGGAAAGTATGGACCTTACCCCAACCCCAATGTCAGAAAGGCCAAGATCATGGCGAAAGTGGTCAGGAGTCTGCTCCGGCATTTCGGTGTACGACGATCGAAAGATCAGCTCAGGAAACGGTGGTCGGACCTGAAATTACGAGAACATGAGCAGTACAGAAAGATCCGGAGAGTGCTGCAAAAAAGTAAGTAGTTGTTCTGTGTTCCTATTCTTTATCTTTCTTACGTTCGTGCTGCTCCATGTGCTTTTCTTCCAAGTGTACATTTTTAAATGGCAACTTTCATGTTCATGGGCACATTATTCGTTCGTATCAAACATTTTTCTTTCAGCCTATAACACACCATTGTTTAGGCCATATGCATTTGGCCACAATTTTTACACCCTACTTGTCTGAAACTAATTTGGTTGTGTAGATGGCTTTGTTACTAGAATGAAATGCAAACTAGATTCTGTGTAAGGAGAGGACACTGAGCAGCTGTTTACACATCTGAACACTGGAGCACTAGTGTGGGACACCAGAACACCATTTTTATTAGGGGGCCCACACAGGTGCTCCAGTGTATACTATAGGGGGGTCTCCATCTGTGACGCTTGTACCAAACAGGTAAAGTATTGAAGCTTGACAAAGGACACTGAAAAAGCTCCATTTTGGAACTCGGCCAAAATAGACAATTGTACCCAACCTCCAAGCAATGTTTCAGATTTATAGTTCTGCCATCAAATATCTGTGTGCTAATTATACCATTTTTGTTTTACATAGGGGAGAAAAGACTCGGAGGACACCCCTCATCCAAGGAGACCACAGACCCCCCACCTCTGGAAGAAGGGGAAATGCCCCCAACCCAAGCAGAGCAGGAGGAAGAAGACATGGTGGAAATTGTCACCACAACAGGTGAGTGTCTGCGACCACAGGCTCAGGTAAGAGATGGATGCCGGCAGATTTTTTATACCTTTTTTTTTTTGGTTTCTCTCTTTTTAGGTGATCGTGATGTTGTGGATCCAGATCCTTTCACATCAGAAAGTGCCCAGATCCTGATCAGGGAGATCATGGAGTGTAATTTACAATTGGAAAACCTCAAGAAAAACATCACTGATGTTATTACAAAAAATAAAAACATCATTGATGTTTTGGGGCGAGTTTAAAACCCCTCCAAATCCCTTTGTTTTTTGGTGTGCTACAATGTTCTAAATGTTTTTGCGATTTTTCAAAAAGCCAAATTTGGAGGATGCACACAGTGTGCCAACATGTGCTATCTGCCATCACGGGAGATCAATGGACGCGTTTTGGGGGTGCAACCCCTTCCTCAATAATAAAGTAGCTGAGAGGAAGGGGTTGCTCCCCCAAAACACGTCCCTTGAGCCCTCGTGATGGCAGGTCGCACATGTTGACATTCGTAAATTGGTGTGCATCTTCCAAATTTGGCTTTTCCTGGGGTGACTTCACCCCATCTGAACGCAATATCAAACACAGTTCCTAAATACTCATGTCTGATATTGCCTTCAAGTTTTACCATATGTGAACTTTGTAAGTTCAAGATTAGTGTCTTTCTTGTTGGTTTTACCCATGCCTGTTTTATCTTAAATGGACATTTATATTTTTTATAATGCCCCCCAAAAATTGTTATACAACAAACATGTTGGTTGATTTTCAAAACCTTTTCTAAATGCACATGTGATTGTGCAGGTATTAAAAAGATTGTTCATCAAGAATGCGTGGATTATTGTCTCAACGCTACAACACTTTTGTGGGGTGCAAATTGCTGCTTTCTGTGAAAATGGGGGTTATTTCCTAAGGGCAAATCCTCTTTGCACTACAAGTGCAGTTTCAGTGCAGTTTCAAGTGCACTTGTAGTGCAAAGTGTCTTTGCCTTTAGTAAATAACACCCAACAGTGCTTTGTATAAGGTTACACAATCACACCATTTTCTGGACTCACCACATTTCTGTCAGAGTCATCTAAAACAAACACAAGCAGTAAATGTCAACAAAGATTTTCTTTTTTGGTTTTTTATTTGATAAAGGCTTCACAAATTTGCTGGCATATTGATGGCCCTCCTACCTGAAAAGAACTCCAGGTATCGTAACCGGACATCACGGGCACTCAGGGAGGGCAAGCCAGGACGGCCACTTTCAAGCGCTGTCAGTGTTGTTTCATGTATCATTCCGGCCTCAGGCCCAACTGAGCCAGCATAGTTGGCCGAATGTTGGCGTAAAAAGTTATGGAGAATACAGCACGCCAGGATTAGTTGATTAAGTTTATACTCCGCCATATGGATTGGTGTCAGAAATAGGCGGAACCGGCTGGCCAGGATGCCAAATGTGTTCTCCACCACTCTTCTGCCTCTGGCCAGCCGGTAATTAAAAACCCTCTGTTGCGGGGTGAGGGTCCTCATCAGGAATGGCCGCATAAGATAGTCCCCCAGCGCAAATGCTTCATCCGCTACAAAGACGAATGGGAGTCCTTCCACATTGTCTTCTGGAGGTGGCAAGCCCAAGCTGCCATTCTGGAGAGGCCTGTAAAACTCCGTCTGGGCGATGACTCCACCATTTGACATCCGGCCATTCTTCCCCACGTCCACATACAAGAAGTCGTAATTAGCCGACACCACGCCAACATCACAATACTATTGAATCCCTTATAGTTGAAATAGTACGACCCCGAGTTGGGTGGTGGGATGATGTGGACGTGTTTCCCATCAATTGCCCCTCCGCAGTTAGGAAAGTCCCACCGCTGGGCAAAGTGGGAGGCCACAGTCTGCCATTCCTGTGGGGTTGAAGGAAACTGTTGAGGAAAACAAATAAAAAATAGTATTTTTGTACATAAACATGGAAAGCAGATTAGAGACACAAACATTCTTGGCCAACATCCAGATAACATTTATTAAGGGGAACTTTACAACACCAAAGTATAAGGTACACCTATCATATTCCCCCTCCCCCCTCTCATGGGCCATTTCTAACATTATAGGGGGGGGGGAATCTTGGACAGGTAACCCTCTCCACTTCATTGAGAGATGAATGCCTAAATACAGGGTATTACTTGGAACAGCCCCTCCTTAGTTACACTATTGGCAGCCCACTGGACAGGTAAGAAGTGTCATAATACAAAGATATAAATACACATTGTACACATTTGAGCACATTTGGACATTCTGCCATTACCTAGCAAGATAATAATAGAATAGAAAAACTTTAAACAGTACCATTTGAAAGTATACAGGCAGGCCCTTGCACTACATGCTTTGGGGAATTCATCCATAAATCTGACCACAAAAGAGGTAGGTATAGTGTGTATGGGTTTGGCAAAGTCAGCAGATAGATGATTGAGGATAGATAGAGAATTGGTATCAGCTGACTTAGCAGTTGGGGGGAGGGAGGGTTAATAAAAATGATTTGGGGAAACTACAAAAAAAGCCTCTGGCCCTCTGCCTGAATTTAAAGCACAAATCAGATTTCTGAACATTTTAGGGGTTGTTTGGGGTAAAGCACTACTATGGAGCTGATAAAATACATTGTTAAGTGACTACATGAGGTGAATATAGGGCAGAAGAGCATGCTGGGGATTTTAGTGAAGGCAAATATGTATGAAGGACTAAAAAAATAATTACATAAAAATCCAGCATGCATGAGGACAAAGGGGACATTCACAGCATATTACAATCATGGTAATTAGGGAATGAGGAAAGAAATACAATATATTAGCAAACATTCAATACAACAAAATGTGATATTAAAGGATAAAAATCTTACCTTCATATATTCCTTCTGCAGGACCTGGATGATGGCAGAACAGGTCTCTGGGATAATGATACCCAGAGCCTAGGGGGAGATGCCTGTCGAGAACTTCAAGTCCTGCAGACTTCTCCCTGTCGCCAAGTACCACAGGGTAGCGACGAGCCTCTGCTCTGCAGTGATGGCTTGCCTCATGCAGGTATCCTGCCTGCTGATATAGGGGGTCAGCAAAGCCAGCAGACGGTGAAATACGGGGTCCGTCATCCTGAGAAAGTTCCTGAAATCATCAGGATTATTCTCACGGATCTCACGGAGCAAAGGCATATGAGAGAACTGGTCACGCTGAAGCAACCAATTCTTGGTCCATGAACTCCTCCCCACCCTGTTCATGGACTGGACTTGTGTCAAGGTCAGGACCCCAACACCAAGCCCCCGCACAGCACAAACTCTACGAGGAGTACGTATATGCAACATGGCTAGAAAACGGTCGGCTGCTCAGAACGAAGTAACAGAACGCACTGAAGAACAGCAAGGCCTGTGAAGAGCGACCTGAAAAACAGCAACGAGCGGGCAAGATCGCACAGAAAACTCCAATATGAACTTACTGCACGCACTAAAGAGCAGATACAAACCCACAAGCACAAACTGAACCGCAGAAAACGATCTGAAAGCCAGGAGTCTGAAAAAGCACGAATCATCTCTCACCAAACTTTTACTAACACGAGATTAGCAAAAGGAGCTCAAAGGGTGCCGCGCTTGGTTCTGAACTGGCCTTTTCTAGTCTTGTCGTACGTGGTGTACGTGACCGCGTGGTTGGCGATCAGAAATTCCGACAACTTTGTGCGACCGTGTGTACGCAAAACAAGTTTGAGCCAACATCCGTCGGAAAAAAATCCTAGGATTTTGTTGTCGGAATGTCCGATCGAGTGTACGGGGCATAAGGAGAGGACACTCTGCAGCTGTTTACACATCTGGACGCAGGAGCAATAGTGTGGGGCACCAGAACAACCTTTTTATGGTGTCCCATGCAGGTTTTCTAGTGGATACTAGGGGTCTCTCTATGTATGAAACTTTAACAAAACAGGTAAGTATTCCAGCTTTTGAAAGGGAAAAAATCATGTCTTCAGCTTGAAACTCAAAACAGACAATTGGACGACACTTCCAAGCAATGTTTCATATTCCTATTTCTCGCCTCAAATATCTGTCTGCTAAGTATACCTTTTTGTATTCACAAAAAAGGTAGACTTCTCCCCGTCGCCAAGTACCGCAAGGTGGCGACGAGCCTTGGCTTGGGAGTGATGGCTTGCCGCATGCAGGTGTCCTGCTTCGTAATATAAAGGGTAAGCAAAGCCAACAGACAGTGAAAAACATGGTCCGTTATGCAGAGATAATTCCCTAAATCGGCAAGATTATTCTCCTGGAGCTCCTGCAGCAAAGGCATGTGAGAGAATTGGTCACGATTAAGTAACCAATTCTTGGTCCATGAACTCATCCTCACCCTGTTCATGGACTGCACTTGGGTCAAAGCAAGAACTCCAACACCAAGCCTAACAACGGCACAATCTCTCCGTCGAGAACGTAACCACAACATGGCTAGAAAGCGGTCGGCTGGTCAGAACGAACTAACAGAATGCACTGAAAATTAGAAAGGACCTGAGAAGAACGATCTGAAAATCAGAAACGCGCGGACAAGAACTCACTGAAAAGCAGAAGCGAACTATAAATAGAACGCACTGAAAGACAGGAACGAACTGAAAACACACAATGAAGAACAGATACGATCCCACAAGCACAAACTGAAAATCAGAAACGAACTGAAAAGCGCAAGGCTGAAAAGCGCAAATTGTCACTTACCAAACTTCAGCTAACACGAGATAAACACGAGATTAGCAGAAGGAGCCCAAAGGGTGGCGCACTGGCTATTGAACTTCCTTTTTATATGCTCGTCGTATGTGTTGTACGTCACTGCGTTCTCACGTTCGGAATTGTTGGCCAACATTTGTGTGACTGTGTGTATGCAAGGCATGTTTGAGCCAACAACCTTCGAACAAAAATCCATGGTTTTGTTGGCAGAAAGTCCGATCATGTGTACGGGGCATAACTGTGTGGGGGATGCTGACACTAGACAAAGAGAGAGATCTGTGTTCCTGATTAGTAGGAATCACAGATATCTCTCTTTCTCTGAGACAGAATGATGGTCTGCCTTGTTTACATAGGCAGACCGCCGTTCTGTCATTCCCCAGAATGATCATGGGTGGGTGGCGGCCATCGCAGCTGCCAGACCCGCTGATTGGCTCCCGCTGTGTGCAATCACAGAGGGAGCGGGCCGCCGGTGGCGTGCGCCCCAGACCAGGGAGCGCGAACAACATACAGGTACATTGTTTTGCTCAGCCAAGCCGCCCTGCCATAGTATATTGCGGTGGGTGGTCTGAAACTAGTTAATAAGCCTTGTTTTTACCCTGAGTGGCATGACGTGGACAAAGGGTCGGGTCCCTGAAACATGTTCGTCAGCCCAATCAATCCACTGACTTTGGTTCCTTCTATCAAAGTATCACACGCTGACATCGGTCTGTACCCCTGGCGGTCTGGCATTCCATCTCCTGGCCCAGCGGTCCTACATCTCACACTGCTGTTGAGTGGATTCTCCACTCACTTGCTGTCTGAGTTACTGTGAGTCCAACTCCAGTGCTACTCAGCCCTCCTAGTTTGCAGCATCAAACTCACTGAACGAGGTACAGAGCTCTGTTCACATGCTGACAGCTTCTTGATCCACAGCGGTGTGGCACTCCATCCAGCTCAGCGGTCCCTGGTTTGTGTCTGCTGTTTACAGCTTCACAATTTCACCTCTGAAGTTCTTCCCAGAGACTGCGATGTAAGTCTTTCAGTGATGTTTTGATAAACTTTGACAATTTTATTGATCCAGCACTCTGTCCATTTGTGTGTATGGTAAGCAAATATGCATTCCAAAATTACACTCCACTGTAATTTTTTTAATTACACTCTACTGATCTTAAACTGGAAAGTTTGCAGACCATTCAAATTCATCCTGCACAAAGTGTACAGGGGGTCTCTCAAAGTTAGGTCTCTGGGAACACCTCAGGGGTTGAGTCTTGGTTCCATCTCCTTGGACAGAGGCATCACATCTCTTCAGGGGTCTCCTCAGATGGTGGTACGGTGGGCTCCACAACGATTGCAACGACCTGAGCTGGGATGTGTAATATTATCTTGGGGAATAGTCAATGTGTGGGATGGATGTGTACAGACTTTCAGTGACCAAACCCACAATAAATTCTCCTTCAATTTCCAAAAATCCTGTACAAAAGATTGTAGTTTGTTCTCTATTAGTTGAAGTTGTTTCCTTATTTAAAGTTTTATTGAGTTCAAGAAAAAGTGTGCATTAGGCATAACAACATAACTTGAAACTAAATTTATAGAGCTTGCAAGCTCAATTCTCTAAGGAACATGCATAACACAGTAAACAAAATACAGATTTCCTTTTCCCTGAACCAAAGTCTATTCATATACTGTAAGCAGTACTGATGTATTTATCTGCACCCCGGCTAGGTATACACATTGCGCAACTTGCTTCCACCGGATTTGTGTGAAAATAATCACATCATTTTCAGCAATCCCATGGATCACTCTATAATTTGGATGTACTTGGGGTGTTGTTTAACAGTGCCACATCTGATAGTTGTGGAGATTGCAACTACTGCAATAGAGCCAGGGGCAGGTTAGTTGTTATACTCACAGATCTTACTGGTCATGACGTATCATTCAACGTCAGCCCAATAGGTAGTCAGTAGGGATGAGCCGAGCACCCCCCCCCCCCCCCCGGGTTCGGTTCGCACCAGAACTTGTAAACAGGCAAGAAATTTGTACGAACATGCGAACACCGTTAAAGTCTCTGGGACATGAACATGAAAAATCAAGTGCTAAGTTTAAAGGCTTATATGTAAGTTATGGCCATAAAAAGTGTTTGGGGTTCCGGGTCCTGCACCAGGGGACATGTATCAATGCAAAAAAAAGTTTTAAAAACGGCCATTTTTTCAGGAGCAGTGATTTTATTAATGCATAAAGTGAAACAATAAAAATTAAATATTCCTTTAAATATCATGCCTGGGGGATGTCCTTAGTATGCCTGTAAAGTAGTGCATTTTTCCCTTGTTTATACCAGTACCACAGCAAAATTACATTTCTAAAGGGAAAAAAAGTAATATAAAACTGCTTGCGGCTGTAATGAATTGTCGGGTCCCGGCAATATAGATAAAATCATTGAAAAAAAATGGCATGGATTCCCCCCCAGTCCATTACCAGGCCCTTTGGGTCTGGTATAGATATTAAGGGGAACCCCGCACCCAAATTTTAAAAAAATGGCGTAGGTGTCCCCCTAAAATCCATACCAGACCCTTATCTGAGCACGCAACCTGGCAGGCCGCAGGAAAAGAGGGGGGACGAGATAGCGCCCCCCCCTTTGAACCGTACCAGGCCACATGCCCTCAACATGGGAGGATGCTTTGGGGTTGCCCCAAAGCACTTTGTTCCCATGTTGATGGGGACAAGGGCCTCATCCCCACAACCCTTGCCTGGTGATTGTGGGGGTCTGCAGGCGGGGGGGGGCTCCCAGATCCCGCTCCCCTATGTGAATGGGTATGGGGTACATTGTACCCCTACCCCATACCCATTCACCAAAAAAAGTGTCAAAATGTAAAAAAAGACAAGAGACAATTTGGGACAAGTTCTTTATTAAAAAAAAAAAAAACTGTCCCGCGATGTCCATTCATCTTTGATCACAGCGTCTGACGGTCCAATAAAAAACCTCAAAGCACCCTCCCCATGTTGAGGGCATGTGGCCTGGTACGGTTCAGGAGGGGGGGGCACTGTCTCGTCCCCCCCTCTTTTCCTGTGGCCTGCCAGGTTGCATGCTCAGATAAGGGAGAAGAAAAATATTAATTCCGCGCCTAAATTGAGTGAAATTAACACACCTAGTGAAATAGGTGATAATGGTGAAAAAAAAAAATGTATATATATATATATATGTAAAGCAGCTACACCCTAACTAGTGAAGAATCACTAGTGCACATGTGAAAAAGAAAAATGGGGAGCGCTAAATTACCAAAGAGATTAGATAAATAATAAATCAAATATATAATCAAAAATAGTGCAAAAAATACAACACACCAGCCTGCCTATATATTTTCAAAAACAACAACTAATGCCCCGTACACACGGTCGGATTTTCCGATGGAAAATGTCCGATCGGAGCGTGTTGTCGGAAATTCCGACCGTGTGTGGGCTCCATCGGACATTTTCCATCGGATTTTCCGACACACAAAGTTGGAGAGCAGGAGATAAAATTTTCCGACAACAAAATCCGTTGTCGGAAATTCCGATCGTGTGTACACAAATCCGACGGACAAAGTGCCACGCATGCTCAGAATAAATAAAGAGATGAAAGCTATTGGCCACTGCCCCGTTTATAGTCCCGACGTATGTGTTTTACGTCACCGTGTTTAGAACGATCGGATTTTCCAACAACTTTGTGTGACCGTGTGTATGCAAGACAAGTTTGACCCAACATCCGTCGGAAAAAATCCTAGGATTTTGTTGTCGGAATGTCCGAACAAAGTCCGACCGTGTGTACGGGGCATTACAGTGTTTAAATATTGTGCCTAAACAGGTAACAGTGATAACCCAGGCAAATTGCTTCAGTTCCTGAACAAACAAAATATTGATCATAAGACATAATAATTCTTAAAGCATAAATCATGACGTGATTCACACGTGAAACATAAATCCATAAAAGTCCATGAGTAAAATAAGTCCTTGTCTAAATCTGGAAATCAAAACCGGACAGTGGAACCCCTTCACCGTCTAGAGATATCAGCCTATTTGACCTTTTTTTCATTAAATTGGTCAACTACATCTGCTAAGCTGACACCCATTCCATGAGCACTTTTGGCTGATATCTCTAGATGGTAAAGGGGTTCCACTGTCCGGTTTCGATTCCCAGATTCAGACAAGGACTTATTTTACACATGGACTTTTATGGATTTATGTTTCACGTGTGAATCACATGTCATGATTTATGTTTTATGATTTATTATGTCTTATGATCATATTTGGGGCATTTATGATCAATATTTTGTTTGTTCAGGAACTGAAGCAATTTGCCTGGGTTATCACTGTTACCTGTTTAGGCACAATATTTAAACACTCTAAGTTGTTGTTTTTGGATATATATAGGCAGGCTGGTGTGCTGTATTTTTTGCACTATTTTTGATTATATATTTGATTTATTATTTATCTAATCTCTTTGGTAATGTAGTGCTCCCCATTTTTCTTTTTCACATGCTCAGATAAGGGTCTGGTATGGATTTTGGGGGGGACCCCTACACCATTTTTTATTAAATTTTGGCTTTGGGGTTCCTATTATAATCCATACTAGACCTGAAGGGCCTGGTATGGATTTTGGGGGGACCCCACGCAAATTTTTTTTTTTAAAGTTTGGGTGCGGGGTTCCCCCTAATATCCATACCAGACCCAAAGGGCCTGGTAATGGACTGAGGAGGGAACCCATGATGTTTTTTTCAATGATTTTCATCTATATTGCCAGGATTCAACAATACATTACAGCCACAAGCAGTTTTGCATGCAAATTTTTCCTTTACAAATGTCATTTCTTTCTTGAACATCACGGGACACAGAGCCACAGTAATTACTGATGGGTTATATAGGTATCACTGGTGATTGGACACTGGCACACCCTATCAGGAAGTTCAACCCCCTATATAATCCCTCCCCCTTGCAGGGATACCTCAGTTTTTACGCCAGTGTCTTAGGTGATGGACGTGTAAAGATGTCCTGTGCTGAGCTCCAAAGGGAATATCCTAAGATCCTATACTGGGGCAAGCCAGGCGAACCGGATCCATTCAAAGTGTCTTTTCATGGCCGAATTGAATGGTACCCGGGCCTCGTGTCCGAAGAAACGAGGTTTTACCCATAATGCTTCTCTTTTTAGAGAGCTGGACCCCGCATATCAGAAAATGGCTTTAAACTTCCTAATTTCTGGCGAGGTGCTTTACGGTCCCAGAACTGTTGGATCCCCCTACTGATGGGGGCCCCAGTCTCTGACGGTTTTTTCAAACGGAGCCCACCGTGAGAGGTGAAGATTGGGTCTGTGTAAACAGCACCCTGCGGCTGGATAAGGTAAGAGGAGATTCCACAGAATTTTTGAGTTCTAGTGGCTTTTCTCCTTTAAGGTAAATGCATGCTATGCCTATTGTGACCACCGGGGGCTGCCAAGAGCACAAACCTACACATGCTGACTGACTGTCTCAGGTGTTCAGTGCTGATTATGTCCCAGCATCTCAAAGCAGGCTGCAAACAGGTAAGGTGGAAAGGGGGATTTCTCATGTTTGAATGTTCCCCCCAGGCTAGAGAGGGGCCACAGGGGTCTAGAAAGTGGTTATACCACCCGGGCTCTGCGGCCTAATGGCCACCATCTCTGAAGATAGCCGTTCAGGCAGATCTTGTTACCAGTCTCCCTCCTTCCCCCCCCCCATCCCCAGCCTTTTCTCCAGAAGCATGACAGGAGAGTCGGCAGCGCGGGAAGCGCTCGTTTTTTTCAAAACTCGAGGGGGGGGGGGCGGTAGAGGAGGGGGCGGGATGTCAGCACAGAGTGTTTAGACTCCCACTCAGGCCAGCTGCAGGCTATTAAAGGCACTCTGTACAGGTGCACTCAGCCTTCTGAGAGACACAGAGCTGACGGTCGCATGTAAGGTGGGACACAGGCATTCTCCTAGGCAGCATTTACTGAAGTAACACCAGACTGAGCATTGGGTAGCAAGGCTTTTAGCCAGACTACATCGCTCAGCGGGCAGTGTTCATTTGTATACCTCACACCTTGTTGCTTTGCACTATGGGTAGAAGAGGTTCAAGCACCCCAGGAACCAGAGACACTAGGGGATCTCGTTCAGGTTCTGAGGGCCCCCTGTCGGCAGCATCCTCCCCCCCTAAAGATGGGCCAGGGACGGCTAGCCAGGGAGAGCCATCGGGGTCAGGGGCTACACCTGCTTCTGGCACTTCAGCCCCTGTATATATTACACAAGAGGTTTTTTCCTCAACCATTAATGGTCTAGAGGAAAGATTAATGGCCGTGATTACGTCTTCACTCAGTGGAAGAAAACGCACTAGGCTTTCCTCTGTTCCCCAAGACCCTCAGACTGAGGAGCTCTGGGATAAAGGAGATGAATCCCTTTCAGAGGATCGGGATGGGATGGATGATTCCTCTTCGGAGGATTCAGGTGGAGAGGGACCCTCTGCGACTTCCCAAGAGGAGAAAGTCTTAGTGCAGATCCTCACTGGATTGGTCCGCTCCACATTTAAGTTGCCCATACCTGAAACTGCTAAAGAATCCTCTTCTGCTTTGGGGTCACTGAAACCTTTCCAAGCAGCACATGCTTTTCCTGTTCATACTTTACTTGAAAAGCTTATTTATTCTGAGTGGGATCACCCAGACAAACGTTTTTTTCCGCCGAGAAAGTTTTCAACACTTTATCCGATGGAAGAAAAGTTTATTAAAATGTGGGGAATACCGGCTATTGATGCCGCCATTTCCTCCATAAATAATAGCCTGACTTGTCCTGTAGACAATGCTCAGATGCTCAGGGATCCTGTAGATAAAAGGATGGAATCCCTATTGAAGGATGTTTTCTCCTTAGCAGGATCAGTGGCCCAACCTGCAGTAGCAGCGATTGGAGTCTGTCAATACTTAAGAGACCATGTTAAGCAGGTCATCAAAGTATTACCTGAACAGCAGGCCCAGGGGTTTGCTAACCTTCCAGCGGCCTTATGCTTTGTGGTTGACGCCAATAGAGATTCTATCGTGCAAACCTCCCGTCTTTCACTGGGGTTGGTGCATATACGTAGAATCCTATGGTTGAAAAATTGGTCAGCCGAAGCACCATGTAAGAAGCTACTGGCTGGGTTTCCATTTCGTGGTGCAAGGTTGTTTGGAGAGGACTTGGATAACTATATCAAGAGAATCTCTTGTGGGAAAAGCACTCTCTTACCTGTCAAGAAGAAGAGTAAGCGTCCCTCTTTCAAACGGACTCTTTCCCCAGTGCCGGGGGCTTCAGCCTCCAGGCAGTCTCGACGGCCGCCTCCATCGGGGTCCAGAGACAAAAGTCAACCCCAGGGACAAAAGAAGTCCTGGGGAAAGAAGCCTACTAGGCAAAACACTAAGACCTCTGCATGAGGGGGCGCCCCCGCTCACTCGAGTGGGGGGAAGACTGCGACAGTTCTCAGAGCTCTGGCACGAGGACTTCCAGGACAGATAGGTAGTCTCCACGGTAACCTTAGGATACAAGCTGGAGTTTCAGGAATTCCCTTCTCCTCGGTTCCTCAGATCAAATGTTCCCAGAGACCCAGAGAAGAAGCAGTCGCTCCTAGCGTTAGAGCGACTTTTGTCGCAGGAGTTCATTATGATAGTTCCCGCAAAGGACCAGGGATTGGGCTTCTATTCCAACCTTTTTACGGTCCAAAAGCCAAATGGGGATGTCAGGCCCATTTTGGGCTTAAGGGATCTGAACCGATTCCTAAGGATTCAATCCTTCCGCATGGAATCAATTCGAACAGTAGTTCCCACCCTGCAGGGAGGAGAATTTCTGGCATCAATAGACATCAGAGATGCATATCTGCATGTGCCCATTTTTCCTGCTCATCAGAAGTTTCTGCGCTTCGAGGTAGGAGGGCGCTATTTCCAGTTTGTGGCTCTGCCTTTTGGGATAGCCACTGCACCTCGAGTGTTCACAAAGATCTTGGCTCCTCCTCTGGCCAGATTAAGGGCTCAGGGTATAGCTGTCATAGCATACCTAGACGACCTGCTCTTGATAGACCGGTCGGTAGCCTCTTTGAATGGAAACTTGAGGACCACGGTCAGGTATCTAGAACACCTGGGTTGGATCCTCAACTTAGAAAAGTCTTTCCTAAAACCAGTAAGAAGACTGGAGTATTTAGGTCTAAATATATATACAAGCCAGGAGAAAATATTTCTACCCCAGGCAAAGATCACTGCTTTGAGAGAGCTGATTCTGACAGTAAGGACCAAGAAGGGTCCCTCAGTCCGCCTTTGTATGAGGCTACTAGGGAAGATGGTGTCTTCATTCGAAGCAGTTCCCTATGCTCAGTTTCACTCAAGAATGCTGCAACACAGTATTCTGTCGACCTGGAACAAGAAGGTTCAGGCATTAGACTTTCCGATGCACCTGTCGCATGCGGTGCGTCAGAGCCTCAATTGGTGGCTCATACCCGAAAACCTGCAGAAGGGGAAATCCTTTCTACCGGTTACCTGGACGGTGGTAACAACAGATGCCAGTCTGTCAGGTTGGGTAGCAGTTCTGGAACAGGCTGCGGTCCAAGGGGTATGGTCCAAGACAGAGAGGACCTTATCCATCAACATTCTGGAGATCCGGGCGATACATCTAGCTCTAAAAGCCTGGACTATCAGGCTACAGGGTTGTCCGGTCAGGATCCAGTCCGACAATGCCACAGCAGTGGCTTATGTCAATCATCAGGGAGCAGGGAGGCACCCGGAGCCGAGCTGCTCAAAAAGAGGTGAACCAGATCTTAGTCTGGGCAGAGATGCATGTGCCATGCATATCGGCAGTTTTCATCCCGGGAATAGAGAATTGGCAGGCGGACTATCTAAGTCGCCAGCAGTTACTTCCAGGGGAATGGTCTCTGCATCCCGACGTCTTTTGGGCCATATGCCAAAGATGGGGGGTTCCAGATGTAGATCTCTTTGCATCCCGATTCAACAAAAAGATAGACAGATTTGTGGCAAGGACAAAAGATCCTCTTGCATGCGGGACGGATGCGTTGGTGATTCCGTGGCATCGGTTCTCACTGATTTACGCATTCCCGCCTATTCTGCTACTACCACGACTCGTTCGCAGGATCAGGCAGGAAAGGAAGTCGGTACTTCTGGTGGCCCCCGCTTGACCCAGAAGGACTTGGTATGCAGAAATAGTAAGGATGACGGTGGGTTCCCCGTGGACCCTACCGGTACGCCCAGACCTGTTATCTCAAGGTCCAGTGTTCCATCCTGCCTTACAAACGCTAAATTTGACGGTTTGGCTATTGAGACCCACGTTCTGAAGAGTCGTGGGCTCTCAGGTCCTGTCATATCTACCTTGATTAATGCAAGGAAGCCAGCTTCCAGGATGATTTATCATAGAGTCTGGAAGGCTTATATAACCTGGTGTGAATCCAGAGGTTGGCATCCCAGGAAATATGTCATAGGTAGAATCCTTGATTTTCTACAGATGGGATTAGAGATGAAGCTGGCCTTGAGTACCATCAAGGGCCAGGTTTCTGCTTTATCAGTATTATTTCAGCGGCCACTTGCTTCGCATTCTTTGGTCCGAAACTTTATGCAGGGGTGATGCGTCTTAATCCTCCGGTTAAAGCGCCCCTAAACCCCTGGGACTTGAATTTGGTCCTGGCTGTGTTACAGAAACAGCCTTTTGAACCAATAAGTCAGATTCCTTTGGTCTTGTTGACAAGGAAATTAATTTTTCTGGTGGCCATCTCTTCTGCTAGAAGAGTATCAGAATTAGCAGCTCTTTCCTGTAAGGAGCCTTATTTGATTATACACAAGGATAGAGTGGTACTACTCCCTCATCCTAGTTTTTTACCGAAGGTGGTTTCTGATTTTCATTTAAACCAAGACATTGTTCTACCTTCCTTTTTTCCAGATCCCTGTTCTCCGGAAGAGAGATCTCTACATTCGTTGGATGTAGTAAGAGCAGTTAAGGCCTATCTAGGGGCAACTACTCAGATCCGCAAGACGGATGTTTTGTTTGTGCTGCCAGAGGGTCCCAATAGAGGACAGGCAGCGTCAAAAGCTACCATTTCTAAATGTATTCGACAGTTGATCATGCAAGCTTACGGTTTGAAACAGAAGATTCCTCCGTTTCAGATCAGGGCACATTCCACAAGGGCTATTGGTGCTTCTTGGGCAGTGCATCACCGGGCTCAAATCTGCTCAAATCTGCAAGGCCACAACCTGGTCTTCAGTTCATACAGTTCATACATTCACCAGATTCTATCAGGTGGATGTGAGAAGGCATGAGGATATCGCCTTTGGGCGTAGTGTGCTGCAGGCAGCGGTACAGGGTCCTCAGGTGTCCCGTGATGTTCAAGAAAGAAAATAGGATTTTTAAAACAGCTTACCTGTAAAATCCTTTTCTTTCGAAGGACATCACGGGACACAGAGGTCCCGCCCCTCTTCTAATACACTATATTGCTTGGCTACAAAACTGAGGTATCCCTGCAAGGGGGAGGGATTATATATTGGGTTGAACTTCCTGATAGGGTGTGCCAGTGTCCAATCACCAGTGATACCTATATAACCCATCAGTAATTACTGTGGCTCTGTGTCCCGTGATGTCCTTCGAAAGAAAAGGATTTTACAGGTAAGCTGTTTTAAAAATCCTATTTTTGTTGCTCTCATTCATAAAACTATGTACAGCTGCCGTGTAAGCAGCCTTACATAGTGTGGGGCATAGACTCAGCCCCCTGAGCAATGATTGGCCAAAGGCACCCTGCCTTTGGCCAATCATGGCTCTCACAGCAGAGCGCACTGTGATTGGCCAAAGCATGCAGGTCAGGTGCATGCTTTGGCCAATCGCAGTGCATTGATGGCCTCGCCATTCATTATGGCGCGTTCCGTGGGTGCTCGAATTTCCCGCGAACGCCCCATAATGTTCGGTATTCGGGGAACACCCGATGTTTGAGTCGAACTTACATTCGACTCGAACCATGGGCTCATCCCTAATAGTCAGATAATCTTTGCTCTGTGAAGCAAAGATGAGAAGCCCAATGCAGAGCTGTGGTGGTCAATCAGGAAATAACGTTCAAGAACATGTCATTAAACTGCTATAAATAAGTATATCAAGGTGTCATGCTGTTTGACTGCCAATGCCTGTGTTATCTTTACTTTTGGGGGAGTTCTTGTCAAGGAGGGCTCTCCAATACTTGGAGGGATGCGAATGGGTCTAGCCACTCTGGAAGCGCAGGAGTGGGGATCCCCAATTTCTACCAAAATAATAGGAGATCTTTCAGGTCATGATATATTGCTGCCTTGACCTCTAAAATAGTGAATAGGGCTAATGGGAATCACCATCTTTATCTGATATTCTGATTTTTCAAAATTTCTAAAGTGGTTTTAGACCTTGTCATTTTTGCAGCTTCTCTCTTGCAAGCTCCACTTAGATGTAGAGTATTGCTATATCAGATTTAACTTGTGAAACTCCCTGCTGTTACTGCACAATCTGCTTGTTTTATTTATAGTAGCATAATCTACAAATTAGACAGAAAGCTTAGTGTACTAATGTAGATGTCCACAGGTCTCTCTAGTATTGTGCCTTGAAGCATGGGCTGGAGATCTTGGTTGCTGGTAGCTTCAGGGAGGCAGCGAATTAGTAGATTATCGCATCAGCCCTGACCCGCAGGTGGGGAAAATGAGCCTAGGCTGCATGGTTACCATTATAGGAAATTGATTTAATCACAATGCATTCCTCAGTCTTTTGTTACATAGTTACATACAGTTAGTCTGGTTAAAAAAAGACACAAGTCCATCTAGTTCAACCAATAAAAAGGGAAAAAAAAATATCCTTAAAAAAAAATAATAAATCGTTGGTTCTGGTCTTCATGCATCTTCTCCGCCTCTCTTCAATTGATATAAATCCAGATTATTGATATATATTAGATCTTGTAGTGCCTGACAGGTTCATCCTCCTCCTTAATTCTTTTGATCACATACCATTTCTTCAAATGTACTAGTTGTAGAAATATTCTGATATCTTTATAAACAATAAACTCATGTCCTACCTGTGAAAAAATGTAAACCCCTTTTCCATAGAGATATAGTAAATTCAGTCAGGATTTTATTTGTTAAATTAATAATATCAAAATCCAATTCGTGAACTATATCCCTGTTTTGGTTTTTTTTTTTTTATTTCTCCTGATTCCTCTTCTTCCTTTCCCTGTTTTTACAACATGAAGACTTCTTTTTCTTGTTTAAAAAATCATTGAGTGATGAAGGGGTAAACTGGATTCCAACAACCAATCACTCATACTTCATGATCTAAAAAAATCTTCTAAAGTATCGCCTGAATATTAAAAATATTAAAAATTAAAAATGACCACCTTTCCAAAATCCTCAACATCTCTCGAGCAATTTTTTTGTTTATTTGTTTTGTTTCTGCTGTTGTTCCTTCTGCACATATCTTTGTAGCTACATATATAACTTTTCAAAGTCTGGATGATTTCTAACCTTATTTAGATTTTCCATGCTTTTACATACCTCTTCATTTAATTCCTTCAACCATTAACTATTATTTTTAGGCCATGAGTTATCCCTTTTCCTCCCACTTTTCCGTTTGAAAAACTATCATTGATCAACTGTTCTGATGGTGTTACCCTTTCTCCTAAACACTGTAGCACCAATCCAGATTTTATAAATAAATTCTCAAGGGCTGCACCATGCACCACATCCCCATAATAAGACTACAAAATTAAATGAAGCGCCCTACTCCCTTAGGAGCGGCTAAAAGTTCGTTCTTTCCTGAAGTTTGTTCCATTACCCCTTTCCCTCCAAAGACATGACACGCAGATAGTCATTAAACATTTGAACTATGTACATCTTTATTGCGGTTCCATGTTAAATGCTGCACTGCACCGGAAAGTCACTCTGAATAACTTCCAGTGTTTTTGAGTGATGAGAAATACAACTTTGAATCCAGAATAAACGAAACCCTCGGTAGTAAAGCTTCTATCTGGCATGAATTCTCACAATGAATGCATTGCACCGGACAGTCACTCTGAATAACTTCCAGTGTTTTTGAGTGATGAGAAATACAACTTGAATCCAGAATAAACAAAACCCTTGTTAGTAAAGCTTCTATCTGGCATGAATTCTCATAATGTAATGCATCTTTCCTTCCTCCTGTTAGCCACCACTTCCTGATATATACTGTAAATCTTAATCAAACCAAAACAACATATTGTTACTTACAACTGATATGTATGCATCGAACATAAGCATGCCAGTATGGGAGAGGATCCCAGCAATAAATGCCCAGGGACCCACATGACACCAATGCACCTGCCTGAAGGGGTAATATACTAGAGAGAGGAGCCCAAGCTAGATGCCACCAAGCTATACAGTGGGCATTGAAAAGAATCACCCACTTTCACATTTTGTTGCTTTGCAGTCTGAAAAGAAAGCCTTATTATAGGCTTACCTATAGGTATATACAAAAGATGGAAGTTTACTTCCACTTCAAGTTCCTAAAGTCGCTATCGATATGTTTTATCCCTCAGACCTTTCACCATTTTTTACCTGTCTCTGGACTTATTCTATTTTATCAATATCTTTGTGTAAATGAGGTCTCCAGAACTGGACACGGTATTCTAAATGAGGTCTCACTAAAGATCTATATAGAGGAATCAGAACCTCCTTTCTCATCAGTGATCACTGATTTAAACTGAGTATATTAGAGACCATGCAACATTTTTTTTTTTTTTTTATCAAAGTAGTATTTTTAATACTTACATTAAAAAAATGGAAATGAAAAACTGGAAATACATAGTCCAATACCCATTTGTAAAATTGAGACATTTAAGAGTTAAAAAGAATTTAAAAAAATGCCTCATAGCTTGATTAATGACTGATGCATCCAAAAACCCGCATTGCATACCTCAGCAGTACTGGGTGCAGCACCTTCATCACTGTAAAATCTGTCTGACATATGAATGAAGTCATTTCATAAGATAGTAGATCATTAGAAAACAAATTGAATTTTAAGGAAATACATTCTCTGTAGAGGATTGTAAATGGATTGCATTTAAACAATAACATATCAGTATTTTTTAAAGCAGAGTTAAAACATCTAGATCACAGAAGAAGGTAGGAAACAAGCATGGCAGGTGTTGATGATGCAAATGAAATACATGACAGATGGTTGGTAGCACGATCACTCACTGTATGTGTATAATGGATAGAGGTAATAAAACCCCTCTGTGCATTATGCTGTTTCTCTGCACCAAGAGTTTTATAAAAATGTCTTAAAAAATACTAGCTGAAAATACATTCCATTGTTTCTATATCTTAGGGACCTCAGATCTCAAAAGTCTGTATTAAGTTGTTTTTTTATATGCGTTTTGTTGATGTATTGAGAGCAAAGTTTAAAAAAAAAAAAAAAAATTCTTTGATTAAATGAATCCTTTAGAACATAGCAAAATAGGTGACTTGGCATCAACAATGTGCATGTGCAAAAGTTACTCCTGTGCTGTGGAATGAATTATCAATTCAAAACCGCTCTGACAAGTCACAATTTTATTTATTTATTACAGGTATTTATATGGCCGTGGACTGGTCTTAGTATTAAACATGTCCAGCTGCAATTCCTAAAGTGTAAAGATTATGAAGATCTCAGGTATCTTGGTGTGCTGTTTCTCTGCACCAGGCATTTTAAAAAAATGTCTGTAAAAATTATTAGTCGACAATATATTCCCATATTTATATATATTAGGGAGCTCAGATTTTTAAAAAATCGATTTAAATTTTTTATAAGTATATTGATAATGTTGCAATAATATACGTAATATTACGCAATACGTAAAATGTAGCCTTTAAAAAAATCTTTGATTAAATAAATTCTCTAAATCAAAGCAAAATAGACAAACTTGGCATCAACAGTGTAAACAATGCAAGACCTGGGCTGCATGGGTTATCAATTCAAAACCACAAAAGCAGCAGTTGAGTGGTCTTAGCATTAAACCTGTCCAGTTGAAATTCCTAAAGTGTGAAATTGATGGAGATCTTGGGAACTCTGGTACACAGGAAGATGTCATAACTCTCAAATACCTTTCTGTGGCTCCTTGCCTTTTAATCACTTAAGGACAGAGCCTTTTTCTGAGATTCGTTGTTTACAAGTTAAAAACAGTTTTTTTTGCTAGAAAATTACTTAGAACCCACAAACATTATATATATTTTTTTCTAACACCCTAGAGAATAAAATGGCGGTTGTTGCAATACTTTCTGTCACACCGTATTTGCGCAGCGGTCTTACAAGCGCACCTTTTTTGGAAAAAATACACCTTTTTGAATTAAAAAAAATAAGACAACAGTAAAGTTAGCCCAATTTTTTTTGTACATTGTGAAAGATAATGTTACACTGAGTAAATTGATACCCAACATGTCATGCTTCAAAATTGCGCCCGCTCATGGAATGGCGACAAACTTTTACCCTTAAAAATCTCCATAGGTGGCCTTTAAAAAATTCTACAGGTCACAGGTTGAGTTACAGGGGAGGTCTAGGGCTATAATTATTGCTCTCGCTCTACCGATTGCAGAAATACCTCACATGTGTGGTTTGAACACAGTTTTTATATGCGGGTGCTACTCACCTATGCAATCGATTCTGCACTCGAGGTCGGTGGGATGGGGTGCATTTAAATTTTTTTTTTTATTATTATTATTTATTTTACCTTTTATATATTTTTTATATTAATAATTTTCTCTAAAAAAAATTGCATCACTTTTTGGGATAGTAGACAGAACTTCTATATATCAAACAAAATAATATTCAAGACTCAAAAACATGTGGGTTAAATAGGCCTTGCCCTTTATTATAGGTATAATAATAAATCATAAATTAATCATTAAGATTATTAAATTAAATTAAACAATACTTATGGTATGTAATATTTTACTATATAATATAACTATAGCTCAGCTATATAAGCTCGAGCTAATACTTTAAAACCAAAATAACAGCCCTTTTAAGTAATAAGGGACAGTAAATACCAACATGAAATATCAACACGAACAAATTGTAAATAGGGCCACGACGGGGGGGGGGGGGGGAGCTTCTTTCTGTGTCTTCTTCTGTCTGCCTGTATGATGATGCATCCTCTTTCTTTTATAGTTACCTGCTCGTGCCTGAGGACCGTTTATTGGATGACTGCCAGCACCTTTCTCCAATCCGTGGTAAGTATTAATTTTTTTTTTTAATATTTAGTAAATCCTTATCAATTTAAACTAGTCTCTCACAATCCCATATGTGGAGGGGGTGGGGACATTTTATGACCCACCCCTCACTTTTATTCCTATTAAAAGGAATGTAAACATCCCTTGTAATAGAAAAAAAGCATGACAGGACCTCTTAAATATGAAATCTGGGGTCAAAAAGACCTCAGATCTCATGTTTACACTAAAATGCAAAAAAAAAAAAAAAATTATCATTTGAAAAAAAAAAAAAAATGGCCCTTTAAGAGCTATGGGCAGAAGCAACGTTTTCCGCATCTTCCCCTCACTCGTCTCCATATCAAGCCAGGAGAAGGATCCAATCGCCTCTGCCGCCACCAACGGCTCCGGTAAGCGGCGGAGGGCACCGGAGCGTTGCGGGGGGGCCCTCTCTTGCCACCCATAAAAGTAATCTCGCGGCGAATCCGCCTCAGAGACCACTTTTATCTGAAAGCGTACCGCCCGCTGAAGAAGAGGATACCGGGGTTATGGCAGCTGTCATTTGTCATTTGTGTATAGCTGAGTTGTGCAAATCTATCACTGTATAGGTTCAGAAAAGCTTTAGCCCAGTTCACATTGGCGCGATTTGACATGTCAAATCGCAAGCCTATTGCCGGCAACGGCACTGTCCCAATCGGTGCAGCACTGATTTTGTGACAGCGCACCGATTTCCAAACTTAGTTCCTGCACTACTTTTGGCGACTTCAGGGACGACTTCAAAAGACATCTGTGCATGAACCCGCACAGATGTCTTTTAAACCGAACTCGCACTGAAATGCGGGATTGAAATCGTGTGATTTCAAACTCGCATTCAGTGTTAACATACCTTCAATATCTTTTTTCTTCAAGTTTAAAATGGCCTTTTTGAGCTAACTATTGTAACAATAGTGCATGCGCTACTTTACAAAAAGCACAGCAACCAGATCATACAGTAGTGCACTTGGTTAGGTACCACTGCGTTTGCGACTTGGGTTTGGGGTGTCATTAGGTTAACACTGCAGATCGCAAGTGCAGTGTGTTTTGAACGTGGTGTGGGAAACCCAAATGGAACACAGGTTTCCCACTCCATGTTCTGATGTGAACTGGCGCTTAATCAGTGCACGTATATTAGTATATTATTGGCCCTTCTGACTTCTAGGCCTCATTCACATGGGGCATATGAATCCATGCCCTGTGTGAGGGCCATGTTTACCCGCACATGGATACGCAGATGTTCTGTGCACCCCCATGCAGACAGTCCCATTGCTGTCAATTGGGATGTAGCAGCTGCACGGACACATCTACTGCTCCCAACGTGACATCTGTGCAGGTACGATTGTGTGCCCCCGTGTGAAGGACGACCTATATTTATGTAACATTTAGACCTCGTGCAAAAGTTACTCCTGTGCTGTGGAATGAATTATCAATTCAAAACCGCTCTGACAAGTCTCAATTTTATTTATTTATTACAGGTATTTATATGGCTGTGGACTGGTCTTAGTATTAAACCTGTCCAGCTGCAATTCCTGAAGTGTGAAGATTATGAAGATCTCAGGGATTTGGGTGTGCCGTTTCTCTGCACCAGGCATTTTATAAAAAAAAAAATTTTGTCCGTTTACATCCGTTGTTCATCAGTTCTGTTTTATTAATGGAAAGAAAAATAGGGTTATGATCCGTTCCAAAAAACGAATATTGACGGAAGCGGATGTAAACAGATGCAAATACATGATCATCCGGTTACAACCGTTTTTTCAAAGAGATGCATTATTGACTGTTTTTCATCCATCGACGGATGGATAAAAAATGGACATGCGGAATTCCTGTGTGAAAGAGGCCATAGGCTAACATGCAGGGGTATTTAGAGGCAAGAAATAAAAAAAAAAAAAAAAAAAACGCCTGACACCCCTAGGAGTGGCTGTAAAAAAGTCCACCGTGCATGAGGCCTCGAAGCCATGAGCAGATACCAGAAACTAACCAATGTTATCAGATAAGCAGAAGTTTAAACATACAGCCTTCTGGGTTGAAGGACAGACAGCTGTGGGTAGACACTGAATTAGTGCATGGAGCCTGATTACACAAATTGTAATCAGTTGTGGAGCTGCAGTTCCAGCTCAAAGCAGAACTTTACCCATAAAAACTTGATAAAAAATGATGTTCTTTGGCAAGGAACATACATTCCACATAAAAATGTTATGCTACCAAAAGAATGCCCCGTAAACGGATTTCCTGGTGCCTCCATGGCAGCATACTAGTGATAGAGCTCCGCCTCGACTCCTCCCTCAGGACCAGTGAATAGCATAAATTAAAGACGTAGACCCTCCCCCAACATTCTCCTTTTTTTCCTCATACCTCTTGTGCTGGTGAAGAGTAGCAGTATGTCCATACCTCTGCAGTCGGCAGCGTCCGCCGGGTTTAGCCTTTCCCGTGCGCAGTCCCTGTTCTTGGGCCGCTCACAGCGCTAATAAGACTGGGAACCCCTCTGTGGATCTGTTGGGGTCTTCTTGCAGAGTTTCCTTACTGGAACGCAGTCTGCCACCATATCCTATGATGATGGCGGAGGAGTCGCAAAAGGATCAGCTGCCAGGCCTGTGATTTTTTCATTTTCTTTCAATCTCTTTAAAAAAAAAAAAAAAAAAGTAGGAAAAGAAAGAAAAGTTGCATTTTCTCTTCTCCCCCCTCCCCTTTATGTTATTTCTTTGCCTTCCCTTGAATGAAGTTTTAGAGATAGTAGGCTGTTTCATATTGCTTTTGTTACCTGATTTTTTCTGGTAACAATAAGGATTTTTTCTGGTAACAATAAGGTTTCCTGTTGCTGTGGGGGCAGTGTTGTTGTTCGTTCCCCCCTTGCAGGCAGCGTGGTTCGGCATCCCCTTCGTGGTGCTGCGCATGCGCGAGCCGGGAAGCTAAACAGCCGTCGCTCCCGGCATCTTCTCGGCGGCGGTTCTACTGCGCTGTGGTAAGTTTAAAAAAAAAAAAAAAAAAAAGGAAGTGAAATATATACCTTTTTAAAAAAAAAAAAAAAAGAAAATGAAATATATACCTTTAAAAAAAAAAAAAAAAAAACATTCTTTTTCTTTCCTTTTCTTTTTGTTTCGGCAGCTGATCCTTGTGCCCAACTCCGAAATGAGCCACTCATCTCGTAACAAAGATCCTCACACCTCTGTTAGGTATGGGACCACCTATACGTGAGTATAAAAAAAAAAAAAAAAAAAAGTGCGCTCGCTGGCCTGACATGATTTTTCTTAAAATCATAGCCCTGCCCACTCCAAGAGGACCGAAAAATCCTCAAGGCACCACGATGACGACAGCCCAAGTCGCAGATCTCGCTCCTCACGCCACCGGTCCCGCTCGTCAAGACGTGAGTCCCATTCTTCGCGACATAGATCAAGATCCAGAAGACGGGACCGGTCCTCCTCTCCTAGATCCTACAAGAAGAAGAAGTGCTGGACCTGTGGGGCTAGTCCGCTACCGAATAAAGTAGTCTGCAAGGATTGTTTTGCGGACTATGCGTCCAGCCGCGAGTTAGAAAACCAACAGGTGGTGGACCTGCTCAAAAGAACTATGAAGGACTCCTTCTCTGAGCTTGCGGCCTTGGTTCCTGCCCAGCCAGTCCCGCAGACGTCCCAGGCGCAGGATGTTGAACTTGTTCTTCCTGGTCCCTCCGCAGCCAGTACGCCTCTACCTCCATCAGGCCGACTGGCCAGAGATTCCCCACCTGAAGACCTTTCGGGCGATTCGTCAGATGGGTCAGATCCTTCCGGCTTCAGCCATTCATTGGTAAAGCCATTCATCCAGGCAGTAAGAGCCGCAATAGCTTGGGAGGATACTGAAGAACCTCCCCAGGAAGCAAAAAGCTACTTCCCATTCCTTAAAAGGAAACAGGCTTTCTTCCCTTTGATGGGAGAAATTACGCAAATCATTCAAAACGAATGGTCAAGAACTGATAAAAAACTGTCATTGGGCCGTTTCAATAAATTGTATCCCCTGCCGGAGTCGGGAACACAGTCACTGAACTCCATGCCAGTGGTAGACGCATCAGTGGTGCGACTCGCAAAGAATATTACCCTGCCTATGGAAGATTCCGCTTCTTTCAAGGATCCTCTTGACAGAAGAATCGATCTAGATCTCAAGAGGAGCTATTTAGCTGCAGGAGCGGCATGTAAGCCAGCGATTGCCCTCACCTCCGTATCTAATGCCATTAGAGCTTGGACGGATAACATTGAAACAGCTCTACGCCAGGATGTCCCCAAGGAAGACATAATTAAAGCTCTGGAAGAAATTAGATTGTCAGCAGACTTCGTTGGAGAAGCAGCTATTGACACGATTAGGTGTTCAGCAAGATCTATGCTGCACTCAGTAATGGCAAAAAGGGCCTTGTGGTTAAAACCCTGGACGGCGGATTTGGCGTCCAAACAAAATTGGTGCAAAATCCCGTTCGACGGGAAGGCATTATTCGGAGACAAAATGGATAAAGCCATATCTAGGCTGTCAGGAGGAAAGTCAGGTATGCTCCCCCAAGACAGAAAGATGCAAAGATCCAGAGGGGGTTCTTCCAGGTTCCGCCAGTCAAACCCTAGAGATTTCAGACAAGCAAGGCAGTTCAGAGACGGTAGAAGACCCTGGAGGGGCACTCAGGCATCTTTCTTAGGCAGAAAGTCGAAGGCCCCTCAGACTCCACATGAGCAGAAGCAGTCCTTTTGATGCCAGATTAGCCCAGACACTCCCGGTGGGAGCCAGACTAAAATTCTTTCTTCCAGTCTGGGCCAGCAAATACCAGGATCCCTGGGTTCTCTCAACAATCCAATAGGGACACTTTTGGAGTTTCTCTCATCCTCCACCTCAAAATTCGTTCACACGAACGGAAATTCCATCCTCTCTGCTGAAGGCTCAAGCCCTAAGACAATTCGTATCGTCACTCCAACTTCAGGGAGCAGCTGTGCCAGTTCCTTTGGCGGAGCGCTTCGCAGGTTTCTATTCCACTCTATTTCTGGTTCCAAAGAGAACGGGTGGATGGAGGCCTGTGATCGATCTAAAAAGACTCAACAGGCACATACACCCAGAAAGCTTCAAGATGGAGTCTCTACAAACAATTATTCAGGCAGTACAGCCAACAGATTGGATGATATCAATCGATCTGCAGGATGCGTACTTACACGTGCCAATTCTACCTGCCTTTCAGAAGTATCTCAGATTTGCAGTAGGTCAGATCCACCTGCAGTTCCAAGCCCTGCCCTTCGGTCTGTGCACCTCCCCCAGGGTGTTCACCAAAATTCTAATATCCGCTTTGGTTCCCCTGCGGGAGAGGGGTTTGAGGATATACCACTATTTGGACGACATCCTCCTCCTAGCAAGCAGTCCGGGTCAGTTGGTGTATCACCAAGACATTCTTCTCCAGTCCCTGAGAGAACTAGGATGGTTGATAAACTCAGAGAAGAGTCAGCTGGCACCTACACAGCGGATGATCTATCTAGGTGCGATGTTCAACACCCGGGAGGGGACAGTGTCATTACCATCCCTGAGGATGAGGATTATTATCCAGAAGATGGTCAAAACCATTGCAAGCCGGTATCTAACGGCATCGCAATGCCTGAGCCTCATTGGCACAATGTCTGCCTGTATACCGATGATTCCTTGGGCCCATTGGCATTTGAGGTATTTTCAGACGGGTTTCTTGGCGCAGTGGAAGAAACAGCAACTCTCTCAGACAATTCTGCTGACGGGAGCAATGCGCAGGAGCCTTCATTGGTGGACTCTGCCGGAAAACCTCTCAAAACCTCGCTATCTGGGTTCCCTCTTCTGGATCACAGTTACGTCCGACACAAGTGGACAGGGCTGGGGAGCCCATTGCGGGGAAACCAGGATACAGGGGAGATGGTCCTGCTCCACCCAGGGAGTAGTATCCAACATACTGGAGATGAGAGCAGCGTTCCTGGCACTAACTTCATTGGCTTCTCAGGTCAGGGGCCAGAGAGTACTTTTACGCCTGGACAACAGGGCAGCTGTCGCATACCTGCAGAGGCAGGGGGGCACTCGCAGCACATCACTCCTCAGGGAAGTGGAGCCGATTATGCTCTGGGCAGAGAAGAACGTCCTAGACCTCAGGGCGATGTATCTCCCGGGAAGGTTGAACACGGAAGCAGACACGTTGTCGAGGAAATTCTTGGACAACAACGAGTGGGCTCTTCATCCCCAGGTCTTCCATCAGATTGCCAGCCTCTGGGATCCCCCTCAAGTAGACCTATTTGCCACCCCGGGGAATGCCAAACTGACCAGGTTCTTCTCTCGCCTTCCGTATACGCAAGCGGAGGAAGTAGATGCCCTGTCATGCCCCTGGAGGTTCACCACCGCATATGCCTTCCCCCCCGGCCATTAATATTCAAGTTCCTCCTGAGACTTCTCAGAGAAACAGTCCAGGTACTGGCAGTACTCCCATATTGGCCGAAGAGACCTTGGTTTCCTCTAGCTATGCGTCTCAGTGTGAGCTCTCCAATCAGGATCCATCCTTTCCCTCAACTTCTGTCGCAGGGCAGTTTAGTTCATCCAGACCCTCAGAAGCTGAACCTTCGAATCTGGAGGTTGAGAGGCGAAGGTTCGAGTCCCTAGGATGCTCCCCAGGGGTCATAACAACCCTCCTAGGAGCCAGGAAACCAGCAACCAATGCTATATATTCAAGAATATGGGACAAGTTCTTGTCATTTGCTGCCTCAAATGAGTTTAATCCAATCTCTCCTTCTACATCAGGTGTTCTCGGCTTCCTCCAATCAGGACTTGATCTGGGTCTTGGCCTAAGTTCTCTCAAAGTGCAAGTAGCAGCAATTTCTGCCGCAACAAATAAAAGATGGGCGGAAGAGCCCTTAGTGGTCACTTTCCTCAGAGGAGTGCTGAAGATCCGGCCACCTGCCAGACGGTCTTTTCCCAAGTGGGATTTATCCCTGGTCCTTGAAGTCCTCTCTGACCATCCATTTACCCCAGTGGAACAACTGACAATATGGAACATAACACTGAAAACGGTTTTTCTGTTAGCCATTACATCTGGTAGAAGGATCTCAGAACTCCACTCGTTGGGAATAGGTGATGACCACATCTCTTTTTTTCACGATAGAGTAGAACTTCGTCCCCTTCGGGGGTTCACACCTAAGGTCACTACTCCAAGCCACCTTTTGGAGCCCTGGGCACTACCAGTATTTGCTGAAGCAGATTCAGGAGCATGTCACGAGCTGGACATATCCAGAGTGCTCAGAGCCTACCTAGAGGCCACTAGATCCTTCAGGAACTCGGAAAGACTCGATTGTTCCATTCGGTAAATACAGGGGCAAAGAAGCTTCCATCAGAACTCTGGCATCTTGGGTGGTAAAGCTAATCCAGAAGGCCTACAGGATAAAGAATATGGAACCTCCATCCCGAGTGCTCATTCTACAAGGGCAGTCTCAACCTCCTGGGCAGCAAGGGCTAACGTGTCATTAGAGACGGTGTGCAGGGCCGCCACCTGGTCTTCTCGCAATACTTTCCTCAGACACTACCGTATCGACCCAGGAGCTCTCACAACGGTTGAGTTCGGGAGAAGGGCAGTTCAGGCTGCAATGTCTCATTCTAATTAAACATTTATTGTTAAGCATTATCCCACCCGTGTCAGCTAGTTATTTATCACTAGTATGCTGCCATGGAGGCACCAGGAAAACGCAAAATTGTATCATACTTACCGTAATTTTCCTTTCCTGGTGCCTATCCATGGCAGCATACGCTCCCACCCTCGGTATTCTATTTTACGGAGAATGTTGGGGGAAGGACTACGTCTTTAATTTATGCTATTCACTGGTCCTGAGGGAGGAGTCGAGGCGGAGCTCTATCACTAGTATGCTGCCATGGATAGGCACCAGGAAAGGAAAATTACGGTAAGTATGATACAATTTTCCGTTTTTCCGACGGAAAATGTTCGATGGAAGCTTGTTGTCGGGAATTCCGACCGTGTGTGGGCTCCATCGGGCATTTTCCATCGGAATTTCCGTCACACAAAATTTGAGATCTGGATCTCAAATTTTATAACAACAAAATCCCTTGTCGGAAATTCCGATTCCAATTCCAACGCACAAAGTTCCACGCATGTTCGGAATCAAGCAGAAGAGCCGCACTGGCTATTGAACTTCCTATTTCTTGGCTCGTCGTATGTGTTGTATGTCACCGTGTTCTTGACGTTCTGAATTTCCAGAGCCCCTGAACAGCAGTAAATCATAAAGAGGGGAACTAAACCCATCAATTTAAGTTTCAAAAAACAGTTACATTGCTGGAATGTTGGGATTGGTAATTGTCACAACCAAACTGTCAAACCATCAAATGGCTGGTGTCATAATCGATTACATGTGCAGCACCATGGCAGTTGCAGATCAAACAAATAGCAGCTTCCTTGGCTAAAATGGATATGAGGGTTTAATTCCACTTTAACCACTTCAGCCCCAGAAGATTTGGCTGCTCGATGACCAAGCCATCTTTTGCGATATGGCACTGCGTCCCTTTAACTGACAATTTTGCGGTCATGGGAAGCTGTACCCAAACAAAATTGACGTCCTTTTTTTTCTCACAAATAGAGCTTTCTTTTGGTGGTATTTGATTTTTTGTGCTATAAAGAAAAGAAGAGCTACACTTTTGAAAAAAATACAATATCTTTTACTTTTTGCTATAATAAATATCCCAAATTTTAAAAAAATATATACATTTTTTCCTCAGTTTAGGCCGATATGTATTCTTTTACATATTTTTGGTAAAAAAAAAATCACGATTGATTGGTTTGCGCAAAAGTTATAGCGTCTACAAAATAGGGGATAGATTTATGGCATTTTCTTAATTATTTTTTTTACTAGTGATAGCGGTGATCTGCTATTTTTATTCGGACTGCGATATTGCAGCAGACAAATTGGACACTTTTGACACATTTTTGAGACCATTGACAATTATACAGGGATCAGTGCTGTAAAAATGCACTGATTGCTGTATAAATGTCACTGGCAGGGAAGGGGTTAACACTAGGGGGTGATCAAGGGGTTAACTGTGTTCCCAGGTGTGTTCTAACTGTGGGGGATGGGACTGACTAGGGGAGGAGAGAGAATGGTGTCCATACTTAGTATGAACACACGATCTGCCTCCTCTCCCCTGAGAGAACCGGGATTTGTGTGTTTACACACACAGATCCCAGTTCTTGCTCTGTCACGAGCGATCGTGGGTGCCCGGCGGTCATCGCGACCACCGGGCACTCGCATCGGCCCCGGTCACGCGTTGTGGGCGTGCACGCATCTCCTACAGTGTCTTACAGGGCAGACATAGAGTTATGGCGGCTCGCCCAGGGGAGCCAACCTGCCGCAGTACAACTGCGGCGGCCGGTCGGGAACCGGTTAAGGCCTGGTTCACATCTATGCAATTTTTAGTACGTTTTCAGTTTTGCAGACACACACTACTGTCCATTTAACATGGTTTCCTATGGATGTAGTTCATATCTGTGCTTTTTCTGGAGAGGGTCAGGGATTGTTTTCTGGTTTTTGGTTCCATAGACATCAATGGATCAAAAATGTGTATTGAAAAATGTAATATGCACCTGCAATCTGCAAACTGCAACCTGCATAGGTGTGAATCAGGCCTCAGGCTGTCAGCAGATTGGCCTCTACAAATTCTGCAGTGCCTAAAAATGCCTAAAAATAGAGAGCAACTGAGCATGTGCAGAGCAGGAAGTGACAGTATATTACTGGATTTTAAACAGTATAGGCACTTATTTTTAATGTTTTACATATCTATACCTGCAAAAGGGGCCAGCCTGAAGTGATCTAGCGGAACATAATTTTCTGACTAAAGCATCATACACACTATTAGATTTTCTGCAGTTATTTGTCTTCAGATTTACCAAAAACATGTAGTGCAAGGGCCTGCTTGATTGCATACAAATTGAAACTCTTAAGGTTTGCCCTCATATTATATGGTTTTGGTAAATCTGAAGACAAAAATCTGCAGAAAAGCTATAGTGTGTATGGGGTTTTTTGATGCATTTTGCAGAAATGCGCGGGAATTTTTTAACATGGGTTCCTATGGAACATGTTCACATCAATGCTTTTTTGTTTCTCTGCATTTTTGGAAAGGGTCAGGGACTCTTTTTCATGCAAAATGCAGCGTTTTGCATGTAATAGAATTCAATGGACAAGCATCAAAAACGCAAGTGCACCGTTTTTGCAGCATTTTTGCAGCGTTTTTGATGCGTTTTTGCCGTTTTTTTTTTTTGTTTTTTTTTTTTTAATTTTTTTTGTCAGACTGTAAAAAAAAAAAAAAAAAAAAAAAAAAAAACGCAAAATGCTAATCGCGGCAAAAACGCCACAAAAACGCCACAAAAACGCTGCTCAAAAACGTGGCAAGCATGAAAAAAAAACCTCCAAAAACGCCCAAAAGCAACATGCATATGTGTGAATCGAGCCTAAGGCCCCATTCACACTAGCGCGTTTTTTGATGCATTTTGCATTTTGCAGAAATGCACGGGAATTTTTTAACATGGGTTCCTATGGAACATGTTCACATCAATGCTTTTTTGTATCTCTGCGTTTTTGGAAAGGGTCGGGGACTTTTTTTCATGCAAAAAGCAGCGTTTTGCATGTAATGGTTTTCAATGGACAAGCATCAAAAACGCAAGTGCACCGTTTTTGCAGCGTTTTTGATGCGTTTTTGGTGCGTTTTTGCCGTTTTTTTTTTTTTTTTTTTTTTCTTTTTGCCTAAGGCTGGATTCACACCTATGCATTTTTAGTGCTTTTTGCATTTTGCAGATTTGCTCTACAGAATGTGTTCCATAGGAAATCATGTTAAATGGACTGTAGTGCAAATCTGCCTACAGGCTGGATTCACACCTATGCATTTTTAGTGCTTTTTGCATTTTGCAGATTTGCGCAACAGAACGTGTTCCATAGGAAACCATGATAAATGGACTGTAGTGCAAATCTGCAAAATGCAAAAAGCACTAAAAATGCATAGGTGTGAATCCAGCCTAAGGCTGGATTCACACCTATGCATGTTGCTTTTGAGCGTTTTTGGAGGGTTTTTTTTCATGCTTGCCACGTTTTTGAACAGCGTTTTTGTAGCGTTTTTGCGGCGTTTTTGCCGCGATTTGCGTTTTGCGTTTTTTTTTTTTTTTCTTTTTTTTTTACAGTCTTACAAAAAAATTACAAAAAAAAATAAAATAAAAAAAACGGCAAAAACGCACCAAAAACGCACCAAAAACGCATCAAAAACGGTGCACTTGCGTTTTTGATGCTTGTCCATTGAAAACCATTACATGCAAAACGCTGCTTTTTGCATGAAAAAAAGTCCCCGACCCTTTCCAAAAACGCAGAGATACAAAAAAGCATTGATGTGAACATGTTCCATAGGAACCCATGTTAAAAAATTCCCGTGCATTTCTGCAAAATGCAAAATGCATCAAAAAACGCGCTAGTGTGAATGGGGCCTAAGGCCTGGTTCACACCTATGCAGGTTGCAGTTAGCATATTCATTGTGCATTTTGAGTTTTTCAATACACGTTTTTGATCCATTGAAGTCTAAGGCTGGATTCACACCTATGCAGTTTTAGTGCTTTTTGCATTTTGCAGATTTGCACTACAGTCCATTTAACATGGTTTCCTATGGGACACGTTCTGTAGCGCAAATCTGCAAAATGCAAAAAGCACTAAAACTGCATAGGTGTGAATCCAGCCTAAGAACCAAAAACCAAAAAAAAAAAAAGTCCCTGGCCCTTTCCATAAAAGGCACAGTTATGAACTACATCCATAGGAAACCATGTTAAATGGACTGTAGTGTGTTTCTGCAAAATGAAAAATGTACAAAAAAATGCATAGGTGTGAACCAGGCCTAAAGTTCCACTTTAAGCCCTGGTTCACATTGATGCTACTTTGAAATCATGCTACTCCACTTGAAGTAGCATGATTTTAAAGTAGCAGGTCAGTGCGATTTCAGGTGCAACTTGGAAGACATCTGTGCAGCTTTGTGCTTTTTACAGCAATTTTACAGCGATTTTGCCGCAATTTGCGTTTTTTCTTTACACTGTATATAGCTGGTTGCTAAGGAGGGGGCTGGAAAGCTGGCCCCTGCATCCTTAACAACCGATGAATCATCAGTGGTCAGCGGGCTTCCCCACTGAATGTAAAAAAAAAGAATTGCCGGCTAAAAAGAAATCATGAAAAAAAACAGCGTGGGGCCCTCCACCAGGTCCATACCAGGCCCTTGGTTCTAGTATGGATTCAGAGGGGACCCCCCACGCCAGCATTTTTTTTTTAAATGGCGTGGGGTCCCCATTCAAAATCAATACCAGACCCTTATCCGAGCATGCAGCCCGGCAGGTCAGGAGAGGGAGGGGAGGGGACGAGCGGTGCCCCTACCCATTCTTCACTTCCTATCTAGTGGTTCGCTCCACTCCTGAATGTCGCTTCCTATTTAGTGATTCCAGGAACAGCTAGCACATGGTAGCTAGGCCTGACACTGTCTCTGGTCTAAATAACTCACCCTTTGCAGGCAGGGACTGCGGGCACCTATAGTGTAGCAGAAAATATGGAAAGTCTTGTTAGTGCTAGCTTTCCTCCTGGTAGACTACGGCTCCCAGTCAGTCAACTTCAGGCCCTGCCAGCCCTCCTGGCTGCAGCTGCCCAACTTCACTGCCCATGACATTGCAATCCTCTCTACTGGCTCCACACCCAGCTCTGATTGCTTCTTCTAAGTCCTCTCTGGCATGCCTCTCCAGTCCTCCTGACTGCACATGTCACTCACCAGCCCTCCTGGCTGCAACCGGTGGTTCCCTCCTGAAGACTTGCCCGGCAGTACTAGCTCCTGCTGTCCTCTCTGACTCCTCCTGTGCCTCCTGTTTGGATCCTTCATGCGTTCTTGAAGGACTCCATCCTGCACCCAGGCCCAAGGTCACCCCCCCAGATTTGGGAGCTCCCTCCAAGGCTAGTACTCCATCCTCAGTTTTTCCACCCAACAACAACTCCCCAGCTGGACTGACTCTTTTTTTTTTTTTTTTTTTAATATATATTATTTTTATATATAATATTTTATTATTTTTATATATAATAAAAGGTTTTTATTAAACAATTTTTATATACAACAGAGTCTTATGTGTTTGAAATGCAATACATCACATGTGAAAAATAAGAATGCATCTTAGATACAGGCTATATTCCAGGCTTATACTAAATTCAAACTTCTATCAAGAAACAGATGTCAATCCATGTGTGTCAGCAAATATATGGTTTGAGTGAGGTCATTAAGTAACATGTCTGAAGGACTAGGATGTTGTTCATATACAAGTTATTGAATCTTGTAACCATCTGTCCCAAATTTTATTGTATTTGGCTGGGCACCCTCTGTTTTTTGTAGGGTAATATATTCTTTATATCCACCTTCCATTCATTAAAACTAGGGGGTAGTGGCCTCATCCATCGTCTAGCAATAATTTTCCTGTCTAAAAATATTAATGTGAATCTAGGTGTTTAACCACTTCAATACCAGGCACCCCCCCCCCCTTCCTGCCCAGAACAATTTTCAGCTTTCAGCGCTGTCGCACTTTGAATGACAATTGCGTGGTCATCCAACACTGTACTCAAACTAAATTTTTATCATTTTCTTCCCACAAATAGAGCTTTCTTTTGGTAATATTTGATCACCTCTGGGGTTTTTATTTTTTGCTAAACAAACTAAAAAAAGAACAACATTTTTGAAAAAAAAAATAGTTTTTCTTAATTTCTGTCATAAAATTTTGTTTTCTCCTTCACTGACGGGTGCTGATGAAGTGGCACTGATGGGCACCATGGCACTGATAAGATAGCACTGATGAGGAGGCACTAAAATGTAGTGATAGTGATGGGCACTGATATGCAGCACTGATGGGCGGCACTGATGGGCACTGACAGGCGGCACTGATGGGCACTGACTGATGGGTACTGATAGGTGGCATTGATTGGCACTGATAGGTGGCACTGACAGATGGCACTGATGGACACTAATAGGTGGCACTGATGGGCAGCACTGATGATGAGATACTGACAGGTCTTACTGCTGGGCACTGTGGTGGGCTCTGATTGGCACTGTGGTGGGCACTGAGAGACTTTATTGAGGGGGCACTGCTGACAGCTGTTGGGCACTGATTGGCACATCCGATGGGGGCTGTGCTGATAAGCAATCGCTGAATATTAGCACAGACCCCCCTCTGACAGGGAGAGCTGCCGGTCAGCTCTCCCTGTCAGCACGAACCGAGGGATGCTGTTTACGGGTACTTCCTGGTTCACGGGATGATCAGCTGTGATTGGTCACAGCAGATCACATGGTAAGAAGCCTCTGTCGGAGACTCCTTACCATGATCAGAGACTAGCAGCGTGTCAGACTGACACACCGCACCCGTGAGTGCCACGCTGCACGCCCCCGTGGGGGCACGCCGGCTGGTTATCCTGCTGGACGTCATATGACACCCAGTCAGGATAACAGAACCACTTCCTGGCCGTCAATCTGCTATAGGCCAGGCGGGAAGTGGCTAAGGAGGCCTGCCCCCTGCCAATCCAGCTGCACCTCTCCTTTCCTGCTCTCTTTCTAGTACTTTCCAGAAGGCTCTAGAAAGAAGAGGGAGGTCTTAGTGATGCTGCCTGTGAATCACTAGCTGCTGCTTTGAGCCACTCCCAGCCCACATAATCCAAAACAAACAGGCCTAGCTTTCAGCTAGGCCTGCCTAAATTTACCTACACGTACCTAAAAAACCCTACTCTAGCATCTACCTAGGTAGAGGGTGCTACACTTATTAACCCAGGTTAAAAAGATCTGTATACTTACCTATTTTCAGGATGCTCTGGTCTGGTCATTTGATCCTAACCCTGTGTCAGTCAATACAACTGCAGGAGAGAGGAGGGAGTGCTGACAACTGATGGGCCATACTAAGCCCATGGGTGACATCACCACTTCAGGTTTTACTATCTATTGTCGAGCACTTTCTCTGGCTGATGCAGGGGAGATCTCTTGACCAGACGTGACCCTGAGTGGCCTAAAAATAGGTAAGTACATACAGTTATGCTCATAAGTAGGGATGAGCCGAACCCCCCCCCCCCGGTTCGAGTTCGCACCAGAACTTGCGAACAGACAAAGAATGTGTGCGGACATGCAAACCCTGTTAAAATTTATGGGACACAGATGCGAAAAATCAAAAGTGCTCATTTTAAAGGCTTATATGCAAGTTATTGCCATAAGACGTGTTTGGGGACCCGGATACTGCCCCAGGGGACATGTATCAATGCAAAAAAAAAGTTTTTAAAATGGACATTTTTTCAGGAACAGTGATTTTAAGAATGCTTAAAGTGAAACAATAAAAATGAAATATTCCTTTAAATATCATGCCTGGGGGGTCCCCTTAGTCTGCCTGTAAAGTAACGCATTTTTCCCATGTTTAGAAAAGTACCGCAGCAAAATGACATTTCTAAAGGAAAAAATGTAATTTTAAATTTCTCACGGCTGTAATGTATTGCCAGATCCCGGCAATATACTTTAAAAATCATTTTAAAAAACAGCATGGGTTTCCCCGCCCAGTCCATACCAGGCCTTTCGGGTCTGGTATGGATAATAAGGTGAACTTCACACCAATTTTTTTTTTAACTGGCGCGGGGGCCACCCCAAATTTCGGGGGGAACCCATGCTGTTTTTATAACCACTTAACCACTTCAATACACTATATTATATATTGTACACTGCACTATATACCCTGCACTGTATTATATATACTACACTGAGTGCACTATATACTCTGAACTGCAGTATATACTATACAGACTGCACTATATACTCTGCTGAAATTGGGCCTTAGGTGGTGGTGGCAGAACACGGTAACCCCTCACAATTACTCTTGTTGGGTGCAGGAATGGTCCCTGCTGTTAAATATTATTTCAGAGGCTGCTTGCCCTCTTTTAGTGGCCTGTGAACGTCTGCCTCTCCTTGTAGGCCTTCCCACATGATGGGTATTTATTTTTTTTAACACCGCACTGCACTGTATTATATACTGTGTACACCGCCTGAAGTGCATTTGAAACTGTTATATACTGTGTACACCGCCTGCACTGTATTAAAAACTGTGTACTGCCAAATGAACTGTATATATAGGCTACGCTGAATGCAGAGTATATATATATATATATATATATATATATATATATATATATATATATATATATATATATATATATATATATATATATATATATACATATATATACACATACATACATACACACTAGTAGACTGTGTATATATATATATATATGTGTATATATATATATATATCAAATACACTTGTATATAGGCAATAATGAATCAATTAAATTAGATAAATATATAAATACACAATTATAAATATATAAATATATAAAGTGTCTCTTCAGTATTGCAGCAGCGCTGTGCACCCCAATTAAACAGGGGCTCTTTCTTAATCTATTTCAGAAAGTCCAAACATGGATCTGATAGCCATAGTTCCACCAATAAATAATCAAGATGTATTCTGTGAGGGTAGTAATCCTTTCACCAAGCGATACACCACGTGCTGGGGTCCCCAATGAAAACTCACTCACCAGAAATCAGATCAATAAAAGCCTTGATTAATAGTAGTAAATCTGCATCAATATCCAAAGCGACCACCAGATGTCAGTATTATTCCCAGTAGTTCCAATAGGATATGTAGAAGAAACAAAAATGCTCACATAGCGTGATACTGCTAAACATCTTTATTTGAACCATCCAAACATCCCCTTAAAACCATGCGTACCAAAATTTAATAAACATTGAGCAAAGATAACAAAGTGCACTGTGCCTGATTGCGTCCTCCAGTCGTGAAAACCTGTCAGGAGCGCTCCCTGTGTGTAACCACAGTCACACGCTTCCTGGTTCCTCGGTTGGTGGAGCACATGCGTCACTTCCTGTGCGACACGTCCCTTTAACGTTTCGTCACTTCCTGGACTTCTTCTGAGGGCGTGACACACAAGAAAGGAGGCCGGTATTTATATAAGTGGCAGGCGGAACAGCCAATCAGCAGAAGCAGACGCCCGGATGACTCACACATCCCCGCCCCTAATGCTAAATACTGTCAGCAATGTGTGAAATAACATCATCCGGACATTCTGCTCCCACAGGTCGTATTAAGCATGACAATACCGGTTCTAGTGGAAGATGACCTAATGCATAAAAAACAAGTACCTTGAATACCTGCAATCATTCAGTGTATGTGGCGCGGACATTGATCCGCAGCGCTATCATTGAGCAAGCACACTTTCGGTATTCATTAAAACTGATTAAAATATTCTCTCAAAATATAAAAGTATTTAGTAAACAAGAATTGTCTAGCAATTTTACATCATACATTGCTTATCCTATGAATAAAGATAAAAACTGCATAGCGATTTCCTAGCATGTATTGAATAATCGCATACGCTAAATTGCACCTGATAAACATATGTTGGAATATTAAAATAAATATATTGTCTAGCAATTTTACATCATACATTGCTTATCCTATGAAAAGATAAAAACTGCATAGCGATTTCCTAGCACGTATTGAATAATCGCATACGATAAATTGCACCTGATAAACACATGTTGAGATATTAAAATAAATATGTATTAAAATTGTATATCTAAAATGTATATATGTACATATATAAAATATATGACAATCCACATGTAAATATATGTATATAAAACATTTATATAAAACGTGATCATATTGGAGTCAAAATTATAATAAAAATTACACTGTGATAAAATGAAACTGGAACCATACCCCAGGGTATGTCTATGTGTCACTGATGAAACAATTTATGTCAAGCTCTATGTTAAGACCCTTGGGGGCAATCACATCCACAGAATAGATCCAATGGGTTTCACGTTTGGATAACTCTCGGATGCGATTTATGCCCCTCCAATGGGACTGGAGATGTTCAACCCCCCAAAATTCCAATCCCGTCGGGTCACTATCATGTTTTAATTTAAAATGCAGTGAGACGTTATGATCCTTATAGCCTATTTTTATGTTGTTTATGTGTTCAGCTATTCTCACCCGTAATAGCCTTTTTGTACGGCCTATATAGATTAAACCGCAAGGACATTTCAATGCGTACACCACAAAGGTGCTGTTGCATGTAATGAATTGTTTAATCCCGAAACTGCGATTATTAATCGGGGAAAGGAAACTATCAATTCCTCTAAGAGGTCTGGAGACCTCCCTGCAGGCTTTGCATCTCCTGCATGCAAAAAAGCCGTTGCGATCCCAAAATGTCGGAGGACGTTTAGGAGGGTCAATCACTTTCTTCACCACTCTGTCTCCAAAACTTGTGGTTTTTCTATAAATGAACTGGGGCTCAGAAGGTAATACTGTGGTGAGTTTCTTATCTAACCGGAGTATATGCCAGTGTCTTCTGAAGATCTCCTCCACTTCCTTGTATTGAGTATGAAATTGAGAAATAAAGCCCCACTCTTTATTACGATTTTTTTCTGTTGGTGCTACCTCAGAACCCACCGGCCGTGATTCTTGTAAGCATGTAATTCTAGGTATTTCAGCCACTTCCTCCACCACCTTCTTCAGTTTCTTCGGGTCATATCCCTTGGCTTCAAATCTCTCTGTAAGGACTTTAGATTGAATCCAGAACTGTGTATCTTCAGAGCAGTTTCTTCTTACTCTCATAATCTGTCCTTTTGGGATATTCCGGAGCCATAAAGGATGATGACCGCTTGAGATGGGCAAATAACTGTTCCTGTCTGTTTTTTTAAAATAAACTCTTGTTTCTAATTTATCGTTCACCCTATAAATGGTGACGTCCAAAAAGTTTATTTCTTCTTTATGCCATTCTGAAGTAAGCTTAATATTATTATTATTATTATTATTTAAGGCCTGTATAAATGCCCCTAATGACTCAGATGTACCATTCCAGATAAAAAACAGGTCATCAATGAAGCGTTTGTAAAATATAAGTTCCGGCCTTTGTTCTCTAAAAATGGTCTTATCCTCCCACTCCGCCATGAACAAATTGGCTATGCTGGGCGCGAATTTCGCGCCCATCGCAACGCCTCTCTGTTGTGAGTAGAATGTACCGTCATACCAAAAATAGTTATGACAAAGGCAGAAATCCAAGGCATTCCTAAGGAAAATCTTTTGGTTATGGGGGAGATCCTCTCTTTGACTAAGGGCCCAATTGAGCGCCAATAAGGCATCATCATGCTGTATGATGGAATAAAGAGAGGAAACGTCGGCTGTGACCAAAATTGCCTGCTCTCTTCCTATCAGGCTCACATTCTGCAAACAATTTAAAAAATTCTTAGTGTCCCTTATATATGAACGGGTATTAGTGACACTCTTTTGCAAGAACTGGTCCAAGTACTGACCCATTCTGGCAGAGACCGAATCAATACTGTTGACAATAGGTCTTGCTGGAGGATTAGAGGGGTCTTTGTGAATCTTCGGCAAGGTGTAGAGCGTGGGGATCCGACTGCTGGTGGGTAACAGGAACCTTTTCTCTTTGTCCGTTAGTACTCCGCTTTTTAAACCCATGTGTACTAGAATATCCAATTCATCCCTATAGGGCAGGGTGGGGTCATTCTTCAGACGTTTATATGTTACTTCATCTGAGAGCATCTCCATAATCTGGTTATGATAGAACTCCTTTGAGAGTATTACTACCCCACCCCCCTTATCGGCTGGTCTTATGATGATATCTTTTCGTTTCTCCAACATGGTAATCCCCTCACTGATATGCCTTACATTCATTTGTTTATCGGGTTTCAGATGTTCCAGATCTCGTAGTATTAACCCTTTGAATACCTCAACTTGATGGTTGGGATTGTTGAGGGGGTTAAATAGGGACTTATTTTTAAGACCACTATTGATCACCTCCCCTGGCTTATGAGTTACCGCTGATATATTAGGGGTGCATCCCAAAAAATACTTTTTAATATTTATCTTCCTAATATATTTGTGGATGTCAATGAAGACGTCGAACTTATTGATTGGTTTTTTCAAGCCACATTTTAAGCCTAGATTCAGAATATTCATCTCTTTGTGTGTTAGTTGTTTGTCAGTCAGATTGAAGATGCCCTCTACTCCGACTCCCTTCTTCTTTTTTTGGGTCCTAGATCCCGCTCTGCAACCACGATATTTTCTTCCTTTGATTGTGGGTATTGCGGAGGGTCCCTCTTTCGTTGCGGATGTTGAGTCTTCCAATATGGGGTATTGGGGTTGTTCTGGGGTTGCTGGTCCCTGTATTGAACCCACGGGTGGGGTCTCCCTCCACGTCGGGGTTGGTTCCGACCTCTGGACGAACGACCCCTTCCTCTCCCTAAAAAAGGACGGGGGTGTGGGTGATTATTAGCATAATTCTCTTGGTTATTTCGATATTCCTGCAGGGGCTGAAACCTGTTGTGTGTGGGTATGTCATAGGTGTTGGGTTGTGAATATCCATTCTGATTAGAACGTCTTCCATTCCCCTTTAGTTTCCTTCCTCCTTTCTGTATGGGAGTGGAACACCTAATCGGTGAATTTGCATACGAGGTGTTCCCTGCACGATCATTCGTAGATACCGGATAGTTAACCGATGGTAATCCTGGTATCAGTCGCCGGATCTGCTGTGGAGGTGCAGAAGGCTCTTGTATAGATTGATCTCCTGCCTCATTTCTACAAGGCACATGTTGCCACGAGTAAATGGAATTCTTTTTGAAGTCCTCCAAATCCCTATGGTATTTCTTCAGTTTCTTTTTTTGTGTCTCTCTATCAACTTTTTCCAATTTCTTTTGTATTCTGGCATTAAACTCTATAATTTGTTGACTATCTTTTATTGGGTCTAATTGCTGTTGTAGATCATTGATTCTTGACTCCAAATTGGCCATTTTGCGTTTTTTTCTTTGTAAGACTAACTGTTGTAGCTTGAAACCCACACCGTTAAAAAAGTCCAACCATTCTTGCATGGAACCTTGGTCATCCAACCCATCCTGTGGGGTGACATCCCATCTAAGGCTCCTAATGATGACTTTTTCCTTGATGTATTGTTCAAGACTACATATGTCCCACCAAGTCCGTACTTGTTTTTCTAACACATGGCCCAGTGCTGACAATGCTCCATTGTAATTGGTTTGTGTGGTGGTCGGTTCATAACTGGTGAACAAAGCGTCCACATCAATGTGCCTATTACTTAAATACCGTAGGACGTCCATAGCAGCAGAGAACTAAATATGTGCCTTGAATGAATGTATGTTGTATATGCCCGTCCCAAAAGGGACGTGTCGCACAGGAAGTGACGCATGTGCTCCACCAACCGAGGAACCAGGAAGCGTGTGACTGTGGTTACACACAGGGAGCGCTCCTGACAGGTTTTCACGACTGGAGGACGCAATCAGGCACAGTGCACTTTGTTATCTTTGCTCAATGTTTATTAAATTTTGGTACGCATGGTTTTAAGGGGATGTTTGGATGGTTCAAATAAAGATGTTTAGCAGTATCACGCTATGTGAGCATTTTTGTTTCTTCTACATATCCTATTGGAACTACTGGGAATAATACTGACATCTGGTGGTCGCTTTGGATATTGATGCAGATTTACTACTATTAATCAAGGCTTTTATTGATCTGATTTCTGGTGAGTGAGTTTTCATTGGGGACCCCAGCACGTGGTGTATCGCTTGGTGAAAGGATTACTACCCTCACAGAATACATCTTGATTATTTATTGGTGGAACTATGGCTATCAGATCCATGTTTGAACTTTCTGAAATAGATTAAGAAAGAGCCCCTGTTTAATTGGGGTGCACAGCGCTGCTGCAATACTGAAGAGACACTTTATATATTTATATATTTATAATTGTGTATTTATATATTTATCTAATTTAATTGATTCATTATTGCCTATATACATGTTCTACTATTTAAGCAGCTGCTACTAGTCATATAATTATTTATGTGCCGCACATACACCGTTAGAATATTGTACTAAGCGCAGAGCATTGTTGTTTTTTTGGGACGGGCATATACAACATACATTCATATCAAATACACTGCCTGTACTGACTGAATATGGAGTTTACACTGAATGCAGAGTATATATATATATATATATATATACTAGTCTGATTGTGTATATATATATATATATATATATTTATTTATCAAATACACTGCCTCTAACTAACTAACCTGCCTGCCTAATATAGCTCAATCTCTCTATCTCCGTCAACTATAACACACTATACGGGCGCTATGTAAGCAGCCTTATATAGTTTGGGGCATGAACTTAGTCCCCCTGAGCAATGATTGGCCAAAGGCACCCTGCCTTTGGCCAATTATGGCTCTCGCTGAGGAGCGTGCTGTGATTGGCCAAAACATGCAGGTCAGGTGTATGCTTTGGCCAATCATCATACAGCAATGCACTGCGGTCTTGAAGTGCATTATGGGGCGCTCAAATTTGCTGGGAACGCCCCATAAAATTCGCTGTTCAGCGAACGGGCAAACATCCAATGTTCGAGTCGAACTTACGTTTGACTCGAACTCGAAGCTCATCCCTACTCATAAGTTTACATACCCTGGCAGAACTTATGATTTCTTGGCCATTTTTCAGAGAATATGACTGATAACACAAAAACTTTTCTTTCACTCATGGTTAGTGTTTGGCTGAAGCCATTTATTATCAATCAACTGTGTTTACTCTTTTTAAATCATAATCACAACAGAAACTACCCAAATGACCCTGATCGAAAGTTTACATACCACAGTTCTTAATACCGTGTGTTGCCCCCTTTAACATCAATAACAGCTTGAAGTATTTTGTGATATTTGTGGATGAGGCTCTTTATCTTCTCAGATGGTAAAGCTGTCCAATCCTCTTGGCAAAAAGCCTCCAGTTCCGGTAAATTCCTGGGCTGTCTTGCATGAACTCTACGTTTGAGATTTCCCCAGAGTGGCTCAATGATATTAAGGTCAGGAAACCAAGATGGCCACTCCAGAACCTTAATTTTATTCTGCTGTAGTCAATGACAGGTTGACTTGGCCTTGTGTTTTGGATCATTGTCATGCTGGAATATCCAAATAGACCCCATGTGCAGCTTCCTGGCTGATAAATGCAAATGTTCCTCCAGTATTTTTTGATAACATACTGCATTTATCTTGACAACAATTTTGACCAAATTTCCTGAGCTTTTGTAGCTCACACATCCTCAAAAAATCAGCGATCCACCTCCCTGTTTCACAGTAGGAATGGTGTACCTTTCATCATAGGCCTTTTTGACTCATCACTCCAAATAACTTTGTGCCAGAAGGTTCGAGGTTTGTCTCTGTGCTGTTTGGCGTATTGTAAGTGGGATACTTTGTGGCATTTGCATAGAATTAGCTTTCTTCTGGTGACTCGACCATGCAGCCCATCTTTCTTCAAGTGCCTCCTTATTGTGCATCTTGAAACAGCCACACCACATGTTTTGAGAGAGTCCTGTATTTCACCTGAAGTTATTTGTGTGTTTTTCTTTGTATCCTAAATAATTTTCCTGGCAGTTGTGGCTGAAATTTTAGTTGGTCTACCTGAACATGGTTTGGTTTCAACAGAACCCCTCATTTTCCACTTCTTGATTAGAGTTTGAACACTGATTGACATTCTCAATTCCTTGGATATCTTTTTATATCCCTTTCCTGTTTTATACAGTACAACTACCTTTTCCCGCAGATCGTTTGACAATTCTTTTGCTTTCCCCATGACTCAGAATCCAGAAACGTCAGTGCAGCACTGGATGAAAGATGCAAGGGTCTGTCAGGAGTCCATAAACTCATTGACCTTTTATACACACACACTAATTACAAGCAAACAGATCACAGGTGAGGATGGTTACCTTTAATAGCCATTCAAACCCCTTTGTGTCAACTTGTGTGCATGTTATCAGGCCAAAATCACCAGGGTATGTAAACTTTTGATCAGGGTCATTTGGGTAGTTTCTGTTGTCATTATGATTTAAGAAGAGTAAACACAGCTGATTGATAATAAATGGCTTCAGCCAAACACTAACCATGAGTGAAAGAAATGTTTTTGGGTTATCATTCATATTCTCTGAAAATTGGCCAAGAATTCTTAAGTTCTGCCATGGTATGTAAACTTATGAGCACAGCTGTACATCTTTCTTACATAGGTTAGTAAGCATAGGTGTTGGGGGGGGGGATTCAAAGAATTGTTGGGGTTATTCCAGGATTCCACTTTAAAACTCACCTCTCAAACACTAGCATAAATAGTATAGTTCGGTGTTTCTCAAACTTTTTTTGCCCATGCCGCCCTCCCCCTCTAAGTCTCTAAGGGGCCCCTAGTTGGAAACCCCTATTTTAGCTTGGATAATAGATTAGGGTGACCAGATGTCCCCGGATTGAGGACTTTGTCCCCAGATTGCAGGGGTGACACTCAGGGACATATCTGCAGCGAGGCAGGGCAGAATTTTTTCATGGGGGCGGCACCGCCCCCAGTCTGGTTGCACATTTATCCAGAGAGCGGAGCACAGTGACAGGCAGCAGGGTCGGGACTAGAGGGTGCGGAAAGAGTAGAAACTCCTTTGAAATGAAGTGTGGTGTGCAGGCAGCGCCGGGGCAAAAGTCTCCCGGCTGAAGATGGACAGACAAAAGCAGAGCTGCAGCATGGTGCTGAGTGCGCTCCTGCACCCGGCACTAGTCTAAACTACCGTACACAAATTAAATTCTCTGTCACTATCACTCCATCTGACAGGTGACTTCCAGTCCCGGCCTCTGATGTGACGTCATTCAGAGGCCGGGACAGGAAGGGAAAGTGTTGCCAGGGCGGAGAAACTGAAGTAAGTGGTAAACTTTGTAGCAGCAGATACTGATGCTGCTATGGTGCGGTATGTGGAGAATGTAGGGTAGGAGGAGCTGAGTGTACTGGGGGAGGGGGGAGGTGAGAGAAGAAGGGGGCGCTGTGTCCTTGGGGGGAGCTCACACTCTGTTTACTAGAAGTGGAGAAGCTCTGTTCTGGGGGTGAGCTGTGTCCTGGGGTTGGAAGTACAGGGAGAGCTCTGTGTACCGGGGGGCTAGGAGTGGTTGGAGCTCTGTAGTGGGGGGGAGCTAGGGAATGGGGAAGCTCTATGTACTGGGGGAGAATGGGGGGTGGGGCTTGTAGTGACGAAAGGGGGAGGGTCATAGTTGAGGGAGGAGCACTGTACTTGGGAGGTGGAAATAGGGTGGGCCCTGTGTATGGGGGGTGAGAGCTTTGTGTAATGGGGGGACATGGAGATGAGGGGAGCTCAGTACTGAGGGGAGAATGAGGGGCAGTGGTGTACCTAGGAAGTGCGCTGGTTGTGGTTCGCACCAGGTACCACAGCTCTAAGGTTGCCAATGCAGATCAATTCTAATGTCACACACAGTTGTTGATTACTCAGTGGTGCCAGCACCTCACAGGACACTAGCGCTAAACCACTCCGCTCCTCCTGCCCACCCCATAGAAAAGCATTCTTAGTGAAACTACAACTACTGTTGCTTAGCTATTTAGTAACAGTAGTTGCAGTGTCACTAAGAATGCTTTTCTATGGGGTGGGCAGGAGGAGCGAAGTGGTTTAGCACTAGTGTGCTCTGAGGTCACACTCCTCCTGAACATTCTCTAGCAGAAAGTACAGCACCTCAGCCACAGCACAAATTTAAAGGGGAAAACCTGCCTGAAACTGTAATGCCGCGTACACACGGTCGGAATTTCGGCCCACAAAAGACCGATGAGAGTTTTTTGTCGGAAAATGCGACCGTGTGTATGCTCCATTGGTCTTTTGCTGGCGGAATTCCAGCCAGCAAAAGATTGAGAGCATGCTCTCAATTTTTCGGTCGGGAAAAGTTCCTATCCGAAAATGCAATCGTTTGTGGCAATTCCGACGCGGAAAATCCCTAGGCATGCTGGGAAACAATTCAATGCATGCTCGGAAGCATTGAACGTCATTTTCTCGGCTCGTCGTAGTGATGTACGTCACCACGTTCTTGACGGTCTTAATCCCAGCGAACTTTTGCATGACCGTATGTATGCAAGGCAAACTTGAGTGGAATCCCGTCGGAAAAGCCATCATATCTTTTTCCGACGAGTACGTGTGTACGCGGCATAAGACCTACTATACATTAAAGTTTTAAAATAGGTGAACAGGCAGGAATTTTAATGAAGAAGAGACAAGCTTTGTCTCTTCTGCATTAAAGCTACTTACCTGCCTGTCCGTTGCTGTACAGTGCACCGTGCATGCCCTCCGCAGAGCCCAGTCTGCTCTATGGGCGATTGGATATAAACGATTTCTGCAGTTCATTTACACCCGACTGCGATCTGATCCGATCCATCCTGATGGAGGGGAACAGATCCCCATTCCGCTTGTTTTTAGTGGACCGGATTGGATTGGAGATTACACACCAGCTGCTCCATAGAAAAGAGTGGAGGGTCCAATTGGGTCGGCCTGAAAAACAGACAGGCAGATCCAATTGGACTGCTCACATAAAAGGAAGTGGTGAGACAAATTTAGATGGGGGGGTGGCGCCCAATTTTAGTCTTGCATTGCTGAGCACTGGTGAGGCTGCATAGAAGGACACTGGTGAGGCTCTATAGATGGGCACTGATCAGGCTGCATAGGTGGGCACTTGTGAGGCTGCATTAATGGGTACTTGTGAGGCTGCATTGATGGGCACTGGTCAGGCTGGATTAATTTTTATGTAGCCTGCTCCTGAGCACTGCATTCTTTATGTAGTGCACTCCTGAGCCCTGCATTTTTTATGTAGCGCTCCTGAGCGCTCCTTAGCCCTGCATTGTGTATGTAGCGCACTCCTTAGCCCTGCATTCTTTATATAGCACACTCCTGAACTCTGCACTTTTTTCTCTATCGTATCTTCTCAACATTTGGTAGTCATATCTCAAAAAATTCTAAGAGGTATCTCATGGAAAAAATGTGAGAAATAACTTATATATTATACAATCAGTCCATAAACACATACCACATACACCGCATAAAGCATTTGTGGTAAATATGCTTATAAAATAGTTTACCATTTGCCAATTAAAAAAAAAATATATATGTCCCCGGATTTCATTTTAAAAATCTGGTCTTATAATAGATGCCACGTAAAAGGGGCTACTTTACTAAAACTGGAGAGTGCAAAATCGGATGCAGCTCTGCACAAAAAACAATCAGCTTTCAGGTTTTTTGTAAAAGTTTAACTGAACAAGATGAAGTTAGGCTAATTACACATCTGTATAGCATCTGCACTTGTTCCCGCAGCTGCAAGCACACGCAGATAAAAACGCACGAGATGTGTGAAGGTGCCATTAATCCTAATGGCACACCGTACACACTGGAATTCGCTCCCATACTGCACTTGTGATTCCTATGCAGGCTGCAATTCCATAAATGGTGTAGGGACCTTTTCCCTGCGCTTCAGGAGGCTAAGCAGCCCATTCAAATAAATGGGCTGCAGTGCCCGTTCAAATCACAGCGCGCAGAGAGAGCAGCATCAATGTGAACCTAGCCTTAGAAACTGATTGGCTACCATGCACAGCTGCACCAGATTTTGCACTCTCCAGTTTTAGTAAATCAACCTCAATGCGCGTTTACACTTTGATATCAAGGAGTTTCCGACTATGAACCTAGGACCCTCATTGTTATTTGTATTGTTATCTGTATGAACTCTTGGTGTGGAAGCCCTTTAACCCATTGCGGCCCATTCAAACAGGGCATGCACGCGATCATGGGCGTGCAGCCCTGCACTGTCTGTGGCGGCGTGTCCCCGAGACACAGCGTGTCACCGACAGGCGTGAACATTGGGCATGGCTGTTTACCACGTGATGGTACTCCAAATAGTACTCCCTTGCGATCATGTTGTTGGCGGCGTGTTCCCAGGAACACTGCTCGTCATCGACAAGGGTAAACAGCCAATGGCTGGCGGCTGTTTACCACGTGATCGGCTGTGATCCATTCACAGCTGATCACTAAATGTAAACACAGAGCAGTTATTACCTGTTACTGACTCTTATCTCCTCACACACTGTTTCCAGTGTGAGAAAAGAAGAGCCAGGAGCAGCGAGTTAATGATCTGTGTAGTGTCAGTGTCTGCACCAACCCCCCCCCCAATTGCAGCTGTCACCCAACAGTCATCACATAAGTGCCCATCAGTGCTTATAAAAGTGCACCTGTCACCCATCACTGCCCATAAAGTGCACCTGTGACCCATCAGTTCCGATAAAGTGCACCTGTCATTGTCAGAGACTGCCATCAGCGGTGCACCTATCACCCATCAGTGACCATCGCCAGTGACCTTCATCAGCGACCCATCTGTGACCCTCATCTGTCACCTATCAGTCCCATAAAGTGCACTGGTCATCATCAGAGACCGCCATCAGTGACCTTCACCCGTCACCTGTTACCCCCCATCACCTGTCACCCATCAGTGACCATCACCTGTCACCCATCAGTGACTGTCACCTGTTACCCATCAATGACCATCACCTGTCACCCGTCACCTGTCAACTATCAGTGAACGTCACCTGCCACCCGTCTGTCACCCATCACACAGCCCATCAGTGACCGTCACCTGCCACACATCGCACAGCCCATCAGAAAAATGTCCAAAAGAGTATATACCAGTGAGGAGGCATTCCAGATCCTCAACATGACTGATGAGAGCAGTGGGGAGTTCTCATCAGATTCAAAAGCCAATTCCAATTCGGAATCAAATTCAGCATTTGAACCGATCGATAGTAGTGGATCGGCAAATGAATCAGAGGAAGAATCGATCCCTCCTAAAAGGGCACGGCGCTCTGGAAACCAGGCAGCCACCAGAAATATACCCCAGGATCAAATTCCCAGGCCCAGTACCAGCGCTGCCACCAGCGATAGACCCCAAGAAAAATGGGCCAGTACCAGAGCTGCCACCAGCAATAGACCCCAAAACCAAAGAACTACTACCAGCGCTACCGGCAGCGATAGACCCCAAGAACAAAGGCACAGTACCAGAGCTGCCGCCAGCGATAGACCCCAAAACCAAAGGTCCACTACCAGCGCTGCCACCAGAGAAAGACCACAAGAAAACACCAGGTGTGCAGGCCAATACCCCAAATTTTACAGAAATCGATTGTTTTTATTTATTTTTGCCTGACACTTTGCTGCAATTCTTCGTAGACTGGACCAATTTATATGCCCAGCAGCATATTGCCAAAAACCCCCAATCATCATATGTCTGTCCATTTGAGTGGAAGGATTTGACTCTGGAGGAGTTCAAAGTGTTTATGAGCCTCACCATAAACATGGGGCTTACAAAAAAAAATGAAGGACATGCCTATTGGTCCACCAACCCCATCCACCACATGCCCATTTATTCTGCTGTAAAGCCCAGGTCCCGATATGAGAAGATTATGCGCTTCCTTCAGCGACAACACCCAGTGCCCTCCCCGTAATCATCCAAATTATGATAAGTTATATCTAAATTTCTTTTCCCAACGATTTGCAGTACTCTATGTCCCCGATCAGCATATATGTGTAGATGAGTGCCTGGTACCCTTTTCAGGCCGGCTAGGAATAAAGCAATACATTCCTAGCAAAAGGGCCAAATACAGAGTGAAATTTTATAAGCTTTGTGAGAGAGTCACGGGATATCTGTATGCGTTCCACATATACGAAGGAAGAGATTCCCAGCTCCAGCCCCCTGAGTGCCTGGCCTGCATGGGCACAACTGGTAAAATGATATGGGACCTGGAATATCCACTGCTGAAGAAAGGTTACCACATATACTTGGATAACTTCTACACCAGCCTGCCCCTTTTCAAACACCTATACCTCACAGAAACCCTGGCCTTTGGAACCTCCAGAAAGAATAGGAAGGGCTTCCCACAAGCCATAGTGAATAAAAAACTGTGAAGTGGAGAAAGAGCAACTTTGAGATGCAACAAAGTGCTGGCCTTGAGGTGGAAGGATACCAGGAATGTGTACATTATGTCCACCATCCATGATGACAATTCAGAGAAGACGAGGTCCCATTGAAAAGCCAACATGTGTACAAGATTACAATCTCTACATGGGGAGGGTGGATTTCAACGACCAAATGCTTGAACCCTGCCTTTGCATTGGTGAATGCTTCCGACTGTATCACACATCCCTAAAATATTAGCCCACATTCTTAACCATTTCCCCATTTTCATCATCTGTGCTGACCATTTCCCTCTGCCCACCGTTTGGACTGCTTCCACGTGAACTGACCCTGACCTGTTTTATCAACTATGCTTCTGCCTACTGCTTGGACTGCTTTCATGTTAACTGACCCTGGCCTGTTTTATCAACTAAGCTTCTGCCTACCGCTTGGACTGCTTGCGCGTGAACTGACCCTGGCCTGCTTTATCAACTACGCTTCTGCATACCGCTTGGACTGCTTGCACTTGAACTAACCCTGGCCTGTTTTATGGATTATGCTTTTGCCTACTGCTTGGACTGATCTGTTAACCTGCTCTGTAGAACACAGGGGTCTCACATGTGAGGGGCTCCAAAAATGTTTTTTCCGGATGGAGAAAATAATTTTTTAGTTGTCTCCAGGTTTCATCATTTCCGAATTAGGGTCTAGAGTCTGAAGGCTTCATAGAGATTCATAGAGATTTTGGGTGGGTGAAGCCTCTACCCCTGTGTCCATGTGCTTAGGTCTTACCTGAGTGCGGCCCTCAGCCTGCTGATGACTTACTGCCATCATGCCTCTGGACTATGGAAATAATTAGCTGCAGCAAGAGGCAATATGTTTATGAAGGGCTGGAGAGCGGTACAATAATGAGTGCAGGCAGGTAACAGTGTACCAGGACCAATATTATGGCTGTGCTGGATGTCTCTGAAAGGTTATGCTAAGCATCCATTTTGTTCTGTCAGCCATCTTAAATAGTATGTATAGTTAGAATACCTCTTTAAGCTTCACAAATATTCGTCTCAACACGAGAGTGTTGTAAAATGAACTGTCTCATGCTTTGTTATCTTGTTCTCACATTCTCTTTGCTACTGTGAGAATCAGAGAACAATGACTTCTTGTCTTAACCAGCTGTAACCATCTTAATATTTACTGCAAGAAAAAGACAATTCCATAGCTCAACTCACCAACCAGTCTGCTGACCAACCAAATTTACCTGTCTAACCGTATGTTAAAAGCAGGGGTTTAGTTAGCACACATTTGCAAACGCATGTGAAAGCTGCAAGGCCTCGTCAAGGCACCCTGTATTACTTGCAGTCCTAACACTAAATTTATAAGTGTCTCCACAGTGGAAGCACATGCATTGAATGGATAGGTGTGAGACAGGTGAGCCAGGAGGCCGCCCTAGCCCCCTTAAAGGGACAGGACACACACTGGACACCCAGCAATAGCAGCAGAGGCGTCCAGTGTGTCCCCGACCCAAATATACAAACGGTAACAAGACACTGACACTCTGCTGCTATTGCTGGGTGTCCAGTGTGTGTCCTGTCCCTTTAAGGGGGCTAGGGCGGCCTCCTGGCTCACCTGTCTCACACCTATCCATTCAATGCATGTGCTTCCACTGTGGAGACACTTATAAATTTAGTGTTAGGACTGCAAGTAATACAGGGTGCCTTGACGAGGCCTTGCAGCTTTCACATGCGTTTGCAAATGTGTGCTAACTAAACCCCTGCTTTTAACATACGGTTAGACAGGTAAATTTGGTTGGTCAGCAGACTGGTTGGTGAGTTGAGCTATGGAATTGTCTTTTTCTTGTATGTATATGCCCTCCATGTGCTCCTTACTGTGAAGGCCAGTTATGGGTGTGGGCGGTGACCAGTGTCTTGTTACCGTTTGTATATTTGGGTCGGGGACACACTGGACGCCTCTGCTGCTATTGCTGGGTGTCCAGTGTGTGTCCTGTCCCTTTAAGGGGGCTAGGGCGGCCTCCTGGCTCACCTGTCTCACACCTATCCATTCAATGCATGTGCTTCCACTGTGGAGACACTTATAAATTTAGTGTTAGGACTGCAAGTAATACAGGGTGCCTTGACGAGGCCTTGCAGCTTTCACATGCGTTTGCAAATGTGTGCTAACTAAACCCCTGCTTTTAACATACGGTTAGACAGGTAAATTTGGTTGGTCAGCAGACTGGTTGGTGAGTTGAGCTATGGAATTGTCTTTTTCTTGTATGTATATGCCCTCCATGTGCTCCTTACTGTGAAGGCCAGTTATGGGTGTGGGCGGTGACCAGTGTCTTGTTAATATTTACTGCGCGTGTTTTTTTTTTTTTTAATCTATTTTTATTCAAATTTTAAGAAAGAAAACATACAAACATATACAATTTGGTTGGTTAGTTTGTACAAGTAAAACAGCTAGCACATCGGGTAATCAAAGTGAGTAGCTGTAATAATACATACATGAAATACAAATGTAGGACATGAATGTAGGATATAGATATCGCTTTCCCCCTGCTAGAGGGTAGGCTTTGGCTGGAGGTAAAAAAAAAAAAAAAAAAAAAAGGAAAATAGGACCATAGCTCATGAAAGCCGATATCTGTTAACCGAAGGCTACATTTGTTCGCCAATTCTATGGTGTAGTGGCTGAGACAAATCAAACATTAATAAACAATATTCATTTCCTCCAGCCACCCACTCCAAACTTTGTCGAATTTCAGCTGGCAACCTCTATTAAAATAAGTATCTTTATATAATGGAAGACTATCGTTAACCAAACGTTTCCACTGAGCACCTGAGGGGGGATAGGATTTTTTCCATTGAAGTGCTATGATTTTCCTAGCATAGAATAGAAGCAAACCAATCATCGTGCGTTTAGCTGTAACAGGAACTAAGTTTTTTTTTATTAGGCCCAACATACAGATCTCCATTGACAGTGGTAAATTAGTCGATGCAATCTTATTAATTAGAGCAAGGACCTCCCCCCAGAATTGTTGTATCTTTAGGCAATGCCAAAAAATGTGAGAGAAATCTCCTGGGGTGGAGCCACATCTCCAACACTCAGGAGAATGAGCGGGATTTATCAAATGTAGTCTGTGTGGGGTAAAATACGCCCGGTGTACTATTTTAAATTGTACTAATTTGTCTCGTATAGAGACTAGCGAGCTAAAGGGGAAGTCCCAAACATTATCCCAATCGTCGCTATTCAAATCTGGAATGTCGTGCTGCCAACGGGACAAAAGGCCATCCAACGGTGGCAAGGACACATAGATTAGATGCGCAGTAAGTGAGATGTAGGTTTTTTAGTGCAACCGGATCTAAGAATATTCTCCAGTTTAGACTGTGTTAGCATACAGGAGGAACGTGGGAATTGGGCTTCAAATGCATGCAAAAGTTGAAAATAGCGGAACTGATAATGTTGCGGTAGGTTATACTGAGAGGAAAGCTGACGAAAAGAAAGCAATGCAGAGGAAGACACCACTTGTGAGATTAGTTTTATACCATATCTAGTCCATGCCTGGGGGTCTGTAAATTTATAAAAATGTGGTAAATTAGGGTTCAACCATAGAGGAGCATTAGGGGAAATTTCAGTCTGAATGTATTTTTCAATGACTAAACCCATTTTCCAGGTAGTGAGCATAGAGGTAGTTAAAAGGTATGGGGCACGTGGGCCTCTATAAATTAAATATCGAAGGGATTCCCAGGAGCCCGCCACCGTGGCCTCCAAAGCGGAGGCCGCATTGGTTTTATTGGGATTTAAACACCAGGCCACTGTCACAAGCTGTGTCGCCAAGAAATACTTATAGCAGTCTGGAAAAGCCATGCCACCCCGTGGCAGTGGCCTCATCAATGTCGATAACTTATATCTGGGTGGTGAAGGGCCCCAGAGGAACTCAGAGAAACATTGATTTAGTTTAGTGAAAAAGGATTTAGGAATCCACTGCGGGGAATGGCGGAATAAATAAATGAATTTGGGAATGACCTTCATTTTAAGCAAGTTAACCCTTCCCCAGACCGACAGGGGCAGGTTATTCCATGCCTTGAGTTTGACTTTCATATCCCCCACTACCGGATCTAAATTTAGTTTGAGAAAATCTGAAGCTTGTGCGGAGACATAGACCCCAAGATATTTAAAGGAGTCAACCCACTTCAATGGGCTGTCTGGAGAGGATGTAGCTTTGGCTGCCTGTTTTTAACTATGAATGTTCTGTGTGATTTTTAACTTGCTATAAGACATGCCCTCTGAGAACCCAATACAATCAGTTTTTAGAGTATAACGCCGTGTGAGTGTCGTTTCTTCATTCTTTAAAAGCTGATTCCAGATATCTGAAAATTGCATGGTACATCAATCTGAGGTCTGAGAGGTTAAAAGGAACTATCCTAGACACAGCATTAACCCTTTCAGCGCTGGAGGCTCAGTCCGGGGATTGGATATCTACCCTTAACGGAGGATGGAAGGCTACTTTTAACGGATACGGTAAGTTAATTTTATTCTTATTGAGTGAAATTGACTTGCCGGGATCCAGGTGTGTAGCTTCCATCCACAGAGATTGCTGGTGGGCTATAGAACCTCTTATAAGTAGAGATAAAAGTTGACCGGTCATATAAATAGTGTTTTGGGGACACTTGAAAAGGTTTTGGGGACCTTAAGAGAATTTTACAGAGTACTCTAGAAGTTTTAGTTCTGTTTGGAGCAGAACAAGAGACTGATGATCGATGTACTGTGTAAACTTTGTATGATTGTATAACTGCTTTAACTGCTTTAAAAGTATCACGCTGGATGCATTGCGCTGAGTGTATATGTGGACTGCTATTTTGTTTCAAGAACCAAAAGTCATACTTGGTAAATGGTATTCCCGGAGGTTACAGACACAATTTGGGTAAAAATCCAGACCAAATTCTAGACCAAAAATAGAAATTTTAAGAATGAATGTACATTGTAAAGTTAATTTCATAGAAGGATTAAACTTGTCTGAAGCAAAACAGCAAGTCCACGAGCAAGGTTGTGCATTTATTATGTCCAAAAACTTTTGAATTTGTTCCAAATTTATTCTGTTAAGGAAAATAAATTGGCGTAGTTGGCAGGATACTCTGAGGCTAATAGGACGTACACACGGTCGGACTTTGTTCGGACATTCCGACAACAAAATCCTAGGATTTTTTCCGATGGATGTTGGCTCAAACTTGTTTTGCCTACACACGGTCGCACAAAGTTGTCGGAATTTCCGATCGACAACCACGCGGTCACGTACACCACGTACGACGAGACTAGAAAAGGCCGGTTCAGAACCAAGCGCGGCACCCTTTGGGCTCCTTTTGCTAATCTCGTGTTAGTAAAAGTTTGGTGAGAGACGATTCGCGCTTTTTCAGACTCGTGGCTTTCAGATCGTTTTCTGGGGTTCAGTTTGTGCTTGTGGGTTTGTATCTGCTCTTCAGTGCGTGCAGTCAGTTCGTATCGGAGTTTTCTGTGTGATCTTGCCTGCTCGTTGCTGTTTTTCAAGTCGCTCTTCACAGGCCTTGCTGTTCTTCAGTGCGTTCTGTTACTTCGTTCTGAGCAGCCGACCGTTTTCTAGCCATGTTTCGTATGCGTACTCCTCGTAGAGTTTGTGCTGTGCGGAGGCTTGGTGTTGGGGTCCTGACCTTGACACAAGTCCAGTCCATGAACAGGGTGGGGAGGAGTTCATGGACCAAGAATTGGTTGCTTCAGCGTGACCAGTTCTGTCAAATGCCTTTGCTCTGTGAGATCCGTGAGAATAATCCTGATGATTTCAGGAACTTTCTCAGGATGACGGACCCCATGTTTCACAGTTTGTTGGCTTCGCTGACCCACCATATCAGCAGGCAGGATACCTGCATGAGGCAAGCCATCACTCCGGAGCAGAGGTTGGTCGCTACCCTGCAGTATTTGGCCACAGGGAGAAGCCTGCAGGACCTCAAGTTCTCGACAGGCATCTCCCCCCAGGCTCTTCTTTGTGGACATTTACTGCTTGTGTTTGTTTGAGCTGACCCTGACAGAAATGTGTGGAGTGCAGAAAATGTCGTGATTGTGTAACCTTATACAAAGCACTGTTGGCTGTTATTTACTAAATGCAAAGACACTTTTCACTACAAGTGCACTTGCAACTGCACTGAAACTGCACTTGTAGTGCAAAGTGGATTTGCCCTTAGGAAATTACCCCCATTTTCTCATAAAACAACAATTACATCACCCCAAAAGTTTTGTAGCGTTGAGACAATAATCCACACATTCTTGATTAACAATCTTTTTAATACCTGCACAATCACATGTGCATTTACCAAAGGTTTTTCTGACAAACCAACATGTTTGTTGTATAACAATTTTTGTGGTGTCATTATCCAAAATCAAAATGTGCATTTTATAGAAAACAGGCCTGTGTAAAACCAACAAGAAAGACACAAATCTTGATCTTACAAACGTCACATTTGGTAGAACTTGAAGGCAATATCAGACATGAGTATTTAGGAACTGTGTTTGATATTGCGTTCAGATGGGGGGAAATCACCCCAGGAAAAGCCAAATTTGGAAGATGCACACCAATTTCCCAATGTCAACATGTGCTATCTGCCATCAGGGGGGATCAAGGGATGTGTTTTGGGGGAGAAAGCCCTTCCTCACCGCTACTTTATTATTGAGGAAGGGGTTGCACCCCCAAAACGCGTCCATTGATCTCCCGTGATGGCAGATAGCACATGTTGACACACTGTGTGCATCCTCCAAATTTGGCTTTGGGAAAAATCACAAAAACATTTAGCACAATGTAGCACACAAAAGAAGAAAGTGATTTGGAGGGCTTTTAAACTCGCCCCAAAACATCAATGATGTTTTTATATTTTGGAATAACATCATTGATGTTTTGCTTGATGTTTTCCAATTGTAAATTACACCCCATGATCTCCCCGATCAGGATCTGGGCACTTTCGGATGTGAAAGGATCTTCATCCACAACCTCACGATCACCTACAAAGAGAGGAAACCCAAAATAAATTAGGTCTAAAAAAAATGCCGCCATCCATCTCTTATCTGAGCCTGTGGTTGCAGACACTCACCTGTTGTGGTGACTAGTTCCACCACGTCTTCTTCCTCCTGCTCATCTTGTGTTGGGGGGATTTCCCCTTCTTCCAGGGGGGGGGGGGGGCTCTGGTCTCCTCGGATGAGGGGTGTCCTCCGAGTCTTTTCTCCCCTATGTAAAACAAAAATGGTATAATTAGCACACAGATATTTAATGTCAGAACTATAAAGATGAAACATTGCTTGGAAGTGGGGTACAATGATCTATTTTAGCAGAGTTCCAACATGTAGCTTTTTTAGTGTCCTTTGTCAACCTGCAATACTTTACCTGTTTTGTACAAGCTTCACAGATGTATCCCCCCCTATGGTATACACTGGAGCACCTGTGTGGCCCCCCTAATAAAAATGGTGTTCTGGGGTCCCACACTAGTGCTCCAGTGTCCAGATGTGAAAACAGCTGCTCAGTGTCCTCTCCTTACACAGAATCTAGTTTGCATTTCATTCTATTAACAAAGCCATCTACACAACCCAATTCTTTGAAGACAAGTATAGGGCGTCAAAATGGTGGCCAAATGCATATGGCCTAAACAATGGTATTTTATCGTCCGAAATAAAAATGTGTGATCCGAACGAATAATGTGCCCATGAACATGAAAGTTGACATTTTAAACTGTACAACAGTTCCTAAAAGCACATGGAGCAGCATGAACGTAATAAACATAAAGAATAGGAACACAGCACAACTACTTACTTTTTTGCAGCACTCTCCGGATCTTTCTGTACTGCTCATGTTCTCGTAATTTCAGGTCCGACCACCGCTTCCTGAGCTGATCTTTCGATCGTCGTACCCCGAATTTCCGGTGCAGACTCCTGACCACTTTCGCCATGATCTTGGCCTTTCGTATATTGGGGTTGGGGTAAGGCCCATACTTTCCATCATAGTCGGCCTTCTTCAGGATGTCCACCATCTCCAACATCTCCCCAAAGGACATATTTGAGTCCTTTAATCTCCTTCTGGATCGGGACGTTTCAGGCTCCGGCCTTTCCTCCTCCTCCTCGTCCTCGTTGCTGTAATTAGCACGATCCTGCTGTCTATCCGCCATGTGCTCTTCCTCCACTGCGCCGAACGAAAAGGGGCGGGGAATAGAATAGAAAGAACGTCAGGGGCGGGCTGAGTTATATGCATGCGCAGTGTGTATAAATCGTAACGCGCGCGTCTTACGTACGATCTGTGAGCGGAGGAAGGAGCATCGGAGACACCGATCGTGCTAACGAAGGTAGGATCTAAACTTGGGCCTATACTGCTTCGAAATGGAAGCCTATATTGTAACAAGATTAGGGGAGTTTGGCCTGACATTAGGGTTTGTCTTGTGTTGTGTCTTGCAGAGAAAATGGACCACAATTTCCTGCCCCTGTTCATTGACAAGTACAGGGAGCTGCCCTGTCTGTGGCAGGTGAGACACCCCCACTATAACCATAAACAGAAGAGGCAGGCAGCGCTGGAGAAACTGCTGGAGTTGGTGAAGCCGGTGGTCCCCACAGCAACCATCCCCTATTTAAAAGCAAAAATTGGTGGCCTGAGAAACACATATCTTAGGGAGCGCAAGAAGGTCACAGATTCCCTGAGGTCCGGAGCTGCAGCAGATGACGTTTATGTCCCCAGGCTGTGGTACTACGAGAGACTGCGATTTCTGTCAGACCACACTGAAGTCAGGGAATCCCTCTCTACTCTTCCTTCCACACTTCCTTCCATCCCAGCTTCCGATGTCCAACCTGGGCCTTCCAGCCAGGAAGGAGCCCAGCTGGAGTCAGGTATAGCATTCTTCTACAGATTTCTGGGCAATAAAGAAATGATGTTTACTAGATGTTAGTATTGATCACTAATTGCTGATTAAAAAAAGTGTTTTACATATCAATAGACAGTAGTGGGCACCCAAAATTGGGACAAGAATGCAAAATGCTGAGCTCAGAATGATAGTCAGTTATATTTGTTAACATTCAATTTGCAGCAGTCAGGAGGTGAAAATTGTGTGTGATTGATGAAAACAATACTAAAACTATGTCCCTTTTTCATACACAGGAAGACCTCAGCGAGGAGGCTGTGGAATGTGGCAGTCAGGAGGAGGCGGGGATTAGTGTCAGCCAGGAGGAGGCGGGGATTAGTGGCAGCCAGGAGGAGGCGGGGCTAAGTGGCAGCCAAGAGAAGCCTGGGACAAGTCGCAGCCTGACTGAGTCTCAGGTTCCTCCCCTCCGCCTGCCACATAAACGAGCCAGGAAGATGACTCCCAGTCCTGTGCAGGATTCAGCATACAGGCTGATCCAGGAGGCTTCGGCGTCCCTCAGAGCCTTCCCCAGTCCTGAAGAGGCCTTTGCCTGCATGGCTGCCACCAAATTGCAGGGCATGCAGGAGGGCCAACGCAAGATCTCTGAGGACCTAATTTATAAAGTCCTACGTAAGGGGGAGAGTGGGGAACTGACACACAAGACGAATGTCATTGAGATCGACGATCCTCCTCCTCCTGCTGCCACAACTCCACCACCACAGCCAAAGGCTGGAAGGAAGCATGGAAGGAAGACCAAAGAGTGATGACCCTGGGTTCAGTCTGGTCTGACAGAAGATGCAGTCTCCCGTATGACCACAGCCTAGGGACATAGATGTCATCTGCTGCTTTCCGGATCTCTGGGACTTCTGGACCAGACTGCCCTCCCTTAGATAAGGACTCCTCAGGCCACCAATTTTGCTTTTAAATAATTGATGTCTGCCCTGGGGGTCCAAGGCTTCGCCCACTTCTGCAGTTTCTCCAGCGTTGCCTCCCTCTTTGTTTATAGTTGTGACCCCTTAATAAAATTTTTTTAGGTAAATTCTACTCTCCTGTGTGTGTTTTCATCCAAAAAGGACAGTTTATTGGTGACGATTCAGGTACATTTCTAAAGTACAATGTGAAATTAACAAGGGACAACAACACCAAACAATCTCCTACAGATTAAATAGAACAACATATCAATGGTGTTGTGGGAACTTGTCACAAAAAACACACAAACATTTTCGGGAGTACTAATCAAAATCACCAAAAAACAAAATTAAAAAAGAGAAACACAAAAAAAGAATCTACATTAAAGTCAAAAAAAAAAAAATATGTTGTCAGATGTGAGAAATCAAAATATATTGAGGGAATCCCGATAAATAGTAACGAAAGAAGTTTGTGAGAAGTGTGTGTGAATATGAGCATCAAAACTACTTAATTCTTGTCACATTATAAAGAAGAAGAGAGTGCGCTGTATTAAACCATTTTCAACATTGCATCGTGACGAAAGTGCTGTATCCATTGCGAACGCTAAGTTTACCAGAACAAGTTGTCCCGTGTCTGAATTTCTTCTGAGCATGCGTGGCACTTTGTGCGTCGGAACAGGCCACACGCGGTCGGAATTGACGCGATCGGATTTTGTTGTCGGAAAATTTTATCTCCTGCTGTCCAACTTTGTGTGTCGGAAAATCCGATGGAAAATGTCCGATGGAGCCCACACACGGTCGGAATTTCAGACAACACGCTCTGATCGGACATTGTCCATCGGAAAATCCGACCGTGTGTACGGGGCATTACTCTTGATCAAAACATGCTATTTGAATAATTCTTTTTGTTACTGACATCTCTTGCACAGGGGAAGTCTGGTGCAAAATTTGGATATTTGGCTTTTTGCCAACAGGGTTCAAGTGCTAATATCTCCCTAACCATAATAGATAGTGGGGAATTGTTTACGGCATTAGTACTGCCGCAATTCAAGACACTGTTTGAACCTGTTGGCACTCTGCCAAAAAATTTGAAATATAGATAAAAATTGTTTGGTTATAAAAATAAGAAAAGTAATAACGTACAAAGCTTGCTTGTGATCAGGGGAACCTCTGACCATAAGGAGTGCTTATTGGCAAAAAAAAAAAAAAAAAAAGACTCAGAGTATCTACAAGAACCTAATCAGAATGTTTAGAAAGAAAAATAAAGACATAAATCCGCCACTCTCGCCTACCTGAAAAGAGCTTGTAAAGGCAGAAACTACACACAGGAAGATATGAGGTTAATTATTGAGGGTGTACTGGTACAGGTTGAGACTGGACCAAGGTCGGAACTATATCTATTGTAGAACCGGCGGGTACAGCTGCAATCAATTACAAGCTTAACACAGAACAAGGGAGAGATATGTGGATTGAATTAAAAATTCACATGCTAGCGATTTTTAAACCAAAATCTTCATTGCCCACCACCATAGCATGCAAAAAAATGACAGGAGAATCAGTTCTTGAATTTTGGAAAAGATTCAATGATGTGTGAACACAGGAAGCTGGTTTGGGTATTCAGCCAGATATGGATCCATTATTGATCCAGACTTTCCTGAGTAATCTCAAACCCCATTTAGTGGTCCCAGTCAAATAGATGATTACTGAATGGTCAACTCTTCCTAGAGCTGACTTTGGCAAAGCACTTTCACAGAAAGATGCAGCAGGTTGTTTTGATATACCAAAGCCATTACCTGTCTCCGCACAACGTTTCCAAGGAAATATGAAGGGAAGCTTTAGAGGAAGAGGTAGAGGCAGGTTTAGAGGAAGAAATGGAAGAGGGATGAGTTGCCCTAGGAACAATGGATGTTTCAACTGCGGTGCCAAGGATCACTGAGTGAGTCAGTGTCCTCACCCCACCTCTCCTCAGACTCCCAACTCCAGCTCTGCCCCTAACCAGACACAACAACCACAGGCATCCACCCAACAAAGTCCAACATTTCCAATCAAATGGGGAAATCAACAACAATGATGGGGCCCGGAGGGTAGTGTCCCAGCTTTTCCTTTTGTCTCAAATGATTTCACTGACAGTCCAATGGTGGTTATTCCAGTAAATGGGAGACCCCTTCCCTATCTCATCGATAGCGGGGCCACTAGGAGAACTATTTGTGAAGATCATTTCAAAGGCAAATGGGAACCAGCAGAACCCTCTTTGGGAATAAATGGGATACTGACAAAAACATATAGGACCCCACCCCTACCAATAGAAGATGATGAAGGTTACACCATATGCACACACTCTTTTAGGATAATACCAAGGTGCCCTGTAAATTTGATGGGAAGAGACTTGTTTGGGCCACTAGGAATCACAATAAGAACCAACTCAAAAGGAGGTCCAGACATTTCCTCAGATAAAATCACTATAGTAGCATGTAAACCAGGTTTGTTGATGCTGTCACAACAAAGTAGTGAAAAAGATTTTGAGGATATAGACCCCCAGATCTGGTCTACATCAGGATCTGGATGTAGGACTTATTTCATACACACCATACAAGGCCACTCTCAAAGAAGGTGCATTTCCTATCTGTCACAAACAATATCCACTCCCTAAGGAAAAGATGGATGGCATAGTGCCAATGGTGAAAAAGTTTCTTCAGGATGGGGTCCTGGAAGAGATTATTTCTCCATACAACACACCTGTTAACCCTGTAAAGAAGCCGGATGGCTCCTTTAGGTTTGTACAGGACTTGAGGGCCATAAATGATCTCATAGTCCCAATAGCACCCATTGTACCTGATGTTCCATCACTCCTGCCCTCCATTCCAGCAATAGCCAAATGATTTACTGTGATTGATTTAAAGAATGTTTTTTTTCTCCGTCCCTGTAAACGAGGAGACACGGCCACTATTTGCTTTTGCTGTGTTGATTGACCAACAGAATTGCCAGTTTACCTGGTATAGAATGCCCCAGGGTTACATAGACTCACATGTGGTCTATTCTATAGTACTCCAAGCCACCCTCAGGCCTTGGACTGCCCCTCATGGTTCTGTACTTTTGCAATATGTTGATGATCTTTTGATTTATAGTTCTTCAGAGGCGGACTGCTGAGCTGATAGCCTATCCTTACTGAAATGGTTACATGTATGTGGTCACAAAGTGTCTAAAAAGAATTACAATGGTGTAAACAGGAGGTTGAGTACCTAGGGTTTGTGCTGTCTCCGAGAGTAAGAAAAGCTAGTCACAAAAGAGCTGCCGTGTGGGTCTAGTCTAGTGGGTCTGCCCCGCCCACTTACCAAGAAAGACATGCTTACCTTTCTTGGAATGATTGGTTACTGCCGCCAATGGATACCTGACTGTTCTTTCTATGACAATATATTGAGACAAGCAACCCTCTCTGAAATGTCTGATATTGTAAAATGGTCTGATGAAATGTTAAATGCTTTTGCCATGTTGAAATATGCAATGGTTACCAGCCCAAACCTTGGCCTCCCTGAATATGGCAAAATGTTTTACTTGTTTGCCAGGGAAAATTGCAGAACCATAGCGGGAGTACTGGCCCAGGAACATGGTGGGAGACTACGCCCTGTAGCTTTTTTCTCAAAAGTGGTTCCAGTACAGGTGCAGGGCATGCCCGCATGTCTCAGAGTGTTGGCTTCTTGTGCAATGGTTGTAGGGATGGCAACACCTTTTACCTTGGGTCATGACACCACCTTACATACTACACACAATGTCAACACACTCCTCAAAACTTTACATACTCAGCATATGTCAGCACAAAGATTGAGTGGGTATGAAGTCATCCTCCTGTCCAATCCAAACCTGAAAATAAAAAGTTCAAACATAAACTCTGGCCCAGCTCCAATTTTGAATGCCTTATTAGGTCTTAAAGGAGAACAGGATGACTTACCACCACCTCATGACTGTACACAATCAATATATCAGGACACTTCACCTAGAGCAGATATGCTTTCAGTACCAATCCCTACTGCACAAGCAGTTTTTGTTGATGGCTCTTGCAGCAGACCAAGTGATAATGTCTATCACACGGGATATGCTGTGGTCCAACTGCCGGATACTGTCCTCGAGGCCAATCCAATACCCTATCAGTCTGCACAAGCTGCTGAACTGATAGCATTAACCCATGCATGCCAGCTGTTTGCAGGAAAAGAGGTAAACATTTACACTGATTCCAGATATGCTCATGGTGTGGTCTGAGACCATGGTGTAATATGGCTTTGCAGAAGATATGTGGCAGCAGATGGAAAGAGCATTTCACATTCTGACCTAGTCACAGCATTACTAGATGCAATTCCGTTGCCTTCAAAACTAGCTATGATGCACTGTAAGGCACGTACAGGCCAAATGACTGATATAGCCAAAGGGAATGCACTAGCTGATAGAATTGCCAAAGAAGCTGCATCTGCACAAAAGGCAAACATTCAAATGCCCATGCTAACACCTCAGCCATGTTCCCTGAAAGAGACACATTGGCTCAGGAAACTGCAGGCTTTTGCCACACCTGATGATATTGCGCAATGGAACTGTGATGGAATAGTGCAAAAGGATCCTAAAACAGGATTAATCTGCCAAGAGGGGGGACCGTGTATTCCTGTTGCTAGCACCCCCCTGTTCATTGCACAATACCATGGACTGGCAGGCCACATGTGAACTCCTAGATGCAGATTTTTTTCATTGGAGGACTACTTAATCTATTTAAAGCTTTTGTACGGAGATGTGTCACTTGCATTAGGAACAATCCAACAAACCCAAAGAAATCAAAGCATGAACATCTTGAGTACCCAACAACACCGTTTACCCATTTACAGGTAGATTTTACACATATGCCCAAAGAAGGAAAGAAACAACAATACCTTTTGGTCATAGTGGACATGATGTCACGCTGGCTAAAAATTTTTGTCACCAACAATAAAAACGCACGAACTGTGGTGAAGATCCTCACACAGGAAATTATTCCCAGATGGGGATGTCCATTAAAAATAAATTCAGACAATGGCCCAGCCTTCACAGCTAAAATCTGCCAAGATCTTGTAAAAGTACTTAAAATAGACTGGAAATTTCACCTCCCCTACCATCCACAGAGTTCAGGGATTGTAGAAAGAATGAATAGAACAATTAAAGACAGGATAAGGAAAGCTACGGGTGGGAATTTTGGCAAATGGAGAAACGTTCTTCCAGCTGTATTAGCTGAAATCAGAATGACCCCTCACAATGTGACGGGTTATTCCCCCTTTGAGGTACTCATGGGTAGGCCATTCCCCACACCATGGGCTAGTCATCCTTTGATGGTGGAGGAAGGTGATTTGGAACAGATACAGGAGGAATATGTAAAAAAAAAACTGACTGAAACTTTTGATATTGTTGAAAGAAGAGTAGCTCGCACCTCTCCTTCTTCTTCACAGGTACCAACCAAGTTGTGGTCCAGAGGCTTCAGAAGGGTCGAAAGCCACAAGAGGTTCCATTCGGACCATTGACCAAAGTAGTAGCCGTCACCAGGACCGCCATCCTTACCGAGGAAAGTCCAACCTGGATCCATGCCAGCAGGATAAAGAAGGTTGATCTAAACCCAGGAATTGAAGAAAGACTGAAAAGAGGTGAAGCAGGTGTTTTAAGTCCTCAAAGGACAAGCATAGGAATAAAGGACAGTGATGTCGCTCATTTCTACTTCTGATCTTTGTCCCAGTGTGGATAATAACTAACTGTATCTATCATCCTGATGACTTAGGAGCCTTAAAACACATATGTGGTAAAAGCCAAGTACACACCAACCATACTGACTTTCACCCCAGAGATCACAGTAAAAGAAATGTCTCTAATGAATTGATCAAAGAAACGGGTTTTTCTGAAAAAAATGTTACTGTTAAAATTTAAATATGCTTATGCTAGAAAGTCAGGATATGAAAAATGCTGGATTTGTAGTAAGTTACACCCAGAAACTGCTAGGATCCCACTTTTAGCTGTCCCTCTAAACCTCAAGTCATTATTGAAAAATACTCTAGTCTTAAGTATGAAGAATGCAGTGGCGGCCCGTCTATAGGGGGCGACTGGGCGCCTGGCCACCCCCCCCCTTGGGGGGCAGTCAAAAAAGAAAACAATGTCAAAAAAAAAAATTCAAGCTGGTACTTTAAAAAAAAAATACAAAAAAGTGCATTGTGTTCGGACGCCAGACACAGTGCGACGCCGGACACAGTGCACTTATGGGAAGCGCCACATCTATGAAATCACGAGATTGCAGACGTGGCGCTGCATTTGCGGGGCGTTCAGCCCGCCTTGCGGCGCTTTGTGGCGGTTTGATTGACATCTGAATATGATGTCACTTCCTGAGAGAGAGAGAGGAAACAGGAAGTATGAGAGGAATGGAGCTCTTCAGAGGAGACACCGCTGGAGAGGGCAACACATAGCAAGGTAAGTAACGGGGGGGGGGGGGGGGGGTTTGGTGGTGACACACACTGTGTCATATACCAGATAAGACCAGAACTGTGTGACTGCGACAGAGTGAACCAGACATAAATAGGTGAAAGTAAGTTTAATAAGGAAAATGCATATGTGAACACACCACCAATACAGAGTGAACAACCAAACAGTCAGTGATATAAAACCAACCAGCATATGTAGCAAGAGGGAGTACCAGAATCGTAGTCAAGCCAGGCCGGGGTCATAAACAGGGAATCAGTAGCTGGAAGGGAGATAAACAGGACAAGAGAGGATGGATGGATCACAGGAGGGACGGGTCAAGTACAAAGCTCAGAGTCCAGGGTTCAGGTCAGGGCTCAAGGAACAATACCAGGCAACATAGGTGTGCAATTGCCAGGTATTTATACTACAGTTCTGCTAATTAAAGTCAGGTGACACCTGTCTGCAGAGGGGAATACCTGCTCCATACTGCCAGGATTCCTCCGCTGGTGGACACCAGTACTGCGGCCCAAAGGTGATAGAATACTTGCAGGAAAAAGCTCTTCGACAGCTCCGAACTGCCAGGAGACACCTGCTGGTGGACCTCAGTACTGCATGCGAAATGATCGATATCACCAGCGGAGGAGACCTTTCCTGACAGTACCCCCCTCGAAGGAGCGACCTCCGGATGCTCCAACTAGATGTTGCTGGGGAAAGTCCATGGTGTCCGGCCGGGCAGCGGGCACCTCAAGCTGGGCAGCAAGCAATGGCACATCAGGCTGGGTAGCGGACAGGAACACTCCAGGCTGGGCAGCGGACAGGAACACTCCAGGCTGCGCAGCAGACAGGAACACTTGCGGCTGGGCAGCAGGCACAGGCACTTCAGGCTGGGCAGCAGGCACCGAGACATCAGGCTGGAAGGCAGGCACCGATACATCGGGCTGGAAGGCAGGCACATCCGACTGGAAGGTAGGCACATCAGGCTGGAAGGCAGGTACATCAGGCTGGAAGGCAGGCACCGAGACATCAGACTGGGAAGTGGAGACATCAAGCTGGAAGGCAGGCACCGAGACATCAGGCTGGAAGGCAGGCACCGAGACATCAGGCTGGAAGGCAGGCACCGGGATGTCAGACTGGGTTGGATTAGCTGGTGCGGAGGCAGGTTGGGTTACTGGCAGGATCGTCTTGGTTGGAAAAAAACTTTCGTTTTTTCTTTGGCTTAGTCACTGAAGCTCTGTAGGTGAGGGGTGCAGCAGACTGGAAAGGAGGATTGGGATATGGTAGAGAAGAGGTAACAGTAGCTGGGGGAAGTTCCTGTGGGTTTGTAGGCAGCTGAGAAGAGGCAGGTGGGTTGAATGCAGGATAGGTACAGGGAGCAGAGACTGGATATGAGTATTTGGTTGGCAGCAGCGTATACTGAGCTGCAACTGCGTTTGACATGGGTGATGGGGAAACATACATTTGGGTAGGCTGGTGTTTGGTGGTAGAGGTGGTTTGTTTGGCTGGAGCTGATTGCATCATGTCAGACCATGCTGAAAGTATAGATTGTACAAACTGTGCTTTTAAATCTCCCTGTCTAACAAAAGACTGAGCAGACACAATGCACTCCGCAATCACCTATGGGGAACAGACTGAGTAGTGCTCACAAAAACCGGCTGGATCATCTTCAAAAAGCCATACTAGGGATACAACCTGATTTATATCAAAAGGAGGAGTGAAATCATCACGGCCCTCTGGAATACAGGGCAGGGCCAGCACAGTACATATCTTGATCAAAGGCTGCACCTCCTCAAACACTATATAACCCTGATCGACCAGGGAGTGAGCCAAACATATAGTGGTAAACAACTGGTCACTAGACCAGCCTTTCAGAGCCTGGCGGCAATAATCACCACTTTCGGAGGCCAGCAGAGAAAAATAAATAACCTCATCGGCATTCATGTTTGCAACCAACTGAATCAAAATGGTTCCCCTGTGCAGCCACTTCTGGTCAGGGATGGCCCTGGTATTCTGTCATATACCAGATAAGACCAGAACTGTGTGACTGCGACAGAGTGAACCAGACATAAATAGGTGAAAGTAAGTTTAATAAGGAAAATGCATATGTGAACACACTACCAATACAGAGTGAACAACCAAACAATCGGTGATATAAAACCAACCAGCATATGTAGCAAGAGGGAGTACCAGAATCGTAGTCAAGCCAGGCCGGGGTCATAAACAGGGAATCAGTAGCTGGGAAGGTAGATAAACAGGACAAGAGAGGATGGATGGATCACAGGAGGGAAGGGTCAGGTACAAAGCTCAGAGTCAAGGGTCCAGGGTTCAGGTAACAGACAGGAAACAGGATAAACAGGTTCCAGGAATTAGGAATCAGGCTTCAGGTTCAGACTACAGGTTCAGGAATCAGAGTAATAGGATACAGGTCAGGGCTCAAGGAACAATACCAGGGCAACTTAAGTGTGCAATTGCCGGGTATTTATACTACAGTTCTGCTAATTAAAGTCAGGTGACACCTGTCTGCAGAGGGGAATACCTGCTCCATACTGCCAGGATTCCTCCACTGGTGGACGCCAGTACTGCAGCCCAAAGGTGATAGAATACTTGCAGGAAAGAGCTCTTCCGACAGCTCCGAACTGCCAGGAGACACCTGCTGGTGGACCTCAGTACTGCATGCGAAATGATCGATATCACCAGCGGAGGAGACCTTTCCTGAGACACTGCTGCAATTTGGGGACACATACTGCTGCAATTTGGGGACACATACTACTGCAATTTGGGGACACATACTGCTGCAATTTGGGGACACACACTGCTGCAATTTGGGGACACGTGCTGCTGCAATTTGGGGACACTGCTGCAATTTGGGGACACACGCTGCTGCAATTTGGGGACACACGCTGCTGCAATTTGGGGACACACACTGCTGCAATTTGGGGACACACACTGCTGCAATTTGGGGACACATACTGCTGCAATTTGGTGACACTGCTGCAATTAGGGGACACATACTGCTGCAATTTAGGGACACGTACTGCTGCAATTTGGTGACACATACTGCTGCAATTTGGTGACACTGCTGCAATTAGGGGACACATACTGCTGCAATTTGGGGACACATACTGCTGCAATTTGGTGACACTGCTGCAATTTAATGACACATACTGCTGCAATTTGGTGACACATACTGCTGCAATTTGGTGACACTGCTGCAATTTAGGGACACATACTGTTGCAATTTGGTGATGCTGCAATTTGGGGACACATACTGTTGCAATTTGGTGACACATGCTGCTGCAATTTGGTGACACATGCTGCTGCAATTTGGTGACACACATTGCTGCAATTTGGTGACACACGTGCTGCTGCAATTTGGTGGTGACACGTGCTGCTGCAATTTGGTGGTGACACATGCTGCTGCAATTTGGTGGTGACACAGGCTGCTGCAATTTGGTGACACAGGCTGCTGCAATTTGGTGGTGACACATGCTGCTGCAATTTGGTGGTGACACAGGCTGCATTTTATGTGACACAGGCTGCATGTAGGGAGGGACTCTGCTGGGGGCCCCTGATGTAAGAGGGACTTCGCTGGGGACACCTGATGGCATCTGGTGGCAGGTGACGTGGCTAGTGACACGCTCGGGGCTCCCACTGATTCTGCATTATTGTGAGTTGAATGATTTCATTTTATATTACAATGTAATCATAGAAATAATGCACTTCAATCATCCTGACACCATAACAACAATGGTGCTGGGATGATTGAAGTGCTAACACCAGGTATTTCGAGTATCTTTATCTGCTGATTGTTAAACTTTCTAGAATACACATATTTCTATTGTTGTGTAGGATCTGGGCCTGCTGTCCCTCCATCCCTCTCTCCCTCTCCCTCGTTCAACTCAGACATTAACCACACCACCTTAGAGCCACGGCCACTATTTAGCTGAAACCACGCCCATTTTCACCAAGTGGGAGAGGATCAAAAAGGAAGGGCGGGGCCTGGCGCCCCCCCATCCTAAAACTTCACCAGCCGCCACTGAAAGAATGTCTCAGAAGGATACCGCAATCAGAGTTTTATGTTTTACACTTTAGGAATGGCACATGAACCCGAGTGGTGTGTTCAGCTAGGCAATACATCCAAAGGAGTAGGTATGTGCTCCAAGTCAGTATTTAACATTTCGAAGGGTATTCCTAATGATTTTACACATACAGGTCAGATGTGTAGTTACAAAAATCAATCCTTTAACAACGCCATTAGTGAACTTACTATATATAAGAATACAACCTCTGGGATACTTGTGGGTAAACTTGTTAGTGCTGTGCTTGAGACTGTAGCTGAGCCCCAGTGTAGTTTTCTAAGAAGTTTTTCATTGGGAAACAATACATACAGATGCTGTGGTAAAATTTGTTACCCATTGATCCCCGCAGGAGTGAAAGCGTGGTGTTACTTATCACAGTTAGTACCAGTCATGTCAGCCCTAGGCTAGAATCAGGAACATCACATACAAGTTACTTCAAGTCCAGTACATAGGTTAACTTATAAATACAAGAGAGAAAACCCACCTATTTTTTATGCCTCGGATAAGATATGGACATGGTTTCCATCCTGGACAGGATGGGGCATAACCATGATGGACAAATTAAATAACTACACTAGTCTAATAAATGATGTTATGGAAAAAAAACTCCCAAGATATAGAACTACTCAATGACAAGCTCAAAGCAATTAGAAGACAACTAGAGTTACACGAATTAGCTATTGAAAGCACGAGTGCAGCTCTAACAGATTTATGTGAAATGACCCAGGATTATGAATGTTGTACATGGATTCATAATACCAGCTTGGAAATCCCAGACTACTATGACGTTATTAATCAACACTGAACACAGATAAATGAATTAATGAAACAAGCAAGGGACATAGGTAATTATGGATGGAACCCCTTTTCTATTTTGGGTTTAGGTGGAATGTTTTCATGGTTAAAGAACAGTGATTATGATTATCGAAGTACTATTGTTAGGATTGATAGACTATCTGATTTTCAAGCTTATTTTACTCTGTATTAGGAAATGCACTACACCAGACCAACCTTCTCAGGCATATACATAATATCTGCAGCTTTATGTAAACGAATACACCAAACGTAGAAAGAACCGTAGATTTCAGGAGGATGCGGATCTGTAGAAAGTCATATTCATGACTTTAAGATGGGGTTGAAAGGTTATGCTAGGCATCCATTTTGTTCTGTCAGCCATCTTAAATAGTATGTATAGTTAGAATACCTCTTTAACCACTTGCTTACTGGGCACTTAAACCCCCCTCCTGTCCAGACCAATTTTCAGCTTTTAGTGCTGTCGCACTTTGAATGACAATTGCGCGGTCATACAACACTGTACCCAAATGAAATTTTTATCATTTTTTTCCCACAAATAGAGCTTTCTTTTGATGGTATTTGATCACCTCTACGGTTTTTATTTTTTGTTAAAAAAAATTTAAAAAGACAGAATTTTTTTTAAAAAATTATATTTTTTTTATATTTTGTTATCAATTTTTGCAAACAGTTAATTTTTCTCCTTCGTTTATGTACGCCGATGAGGCGGCACTGATGGGCACCGATAGGTGGCAGTGATGGGCACTGATGGGTGGCGGTTATGGGCACTGATGGGTGGCAGTGTTGGGCACTGATTGGGCACTGACTGATGGCAGCACTGCTAGGTGGCACTAATAAGTGGCACTTGTGGGCATTGATAGGTGGCACTTGTGGGCATTGATAGGTGGCACTTGTGGGCTTTAATAGGTGGCACTTGTGGGCTTTAATAGGTGGCACTTGTGGGCACTGTGGGCACTGGCAGATGGCACTTGGAGGCACAGATGAGACATCTGTGCCTCCTTCCTCTTCGGGACCGATGTCCCTTTGACATGAGCCGGTGATCGGCTTTTTTTTCCTCCTCACGCTGTCAGCGTGAGGAGAAAACGAAACCGATCACCGAGCTTTTGTTTACATCATGTGACCAGCTGTCATTGGCTGACAGCTGATCACATGGTAAGGGGCCGGGACCAGCCCCTTACTCGGATCTGTGATCACCAGAGTCTCCGTGACTCTGTGATCACAGCGCGCACACCGCGCGCCCTGCAGGGTGCGCGCGGTGCGCGTGCATAGGGGAGGACGTCATATGACGTCCTCCCGGAGATTGAGGTCCGCGCTGTAGCCGTCATTCGGCTATGGCCCGGACCTCATGTGGTTAAGCTTCACAAATATTCGTCTCAACATGAGAGTATTGTAAAATGAACCGTCTCACGCTTTGTTATCTTGTTCTCACATTCTCACATTCTTTTAGCTACTGTGAGAATCAGAGAACAATGACTTTTTGTCTTAACCAGCTGTAACCATCTTAATATCTACTAGACATGTGCACACTGAAATATTTCGTTTCGGAATTTCGTTTTCGTCCGAAAAATACATTTATTTAGTTACTCCCGAAATTCCTTTTTTATTTATTTTGTTTCGTTAAAAAATGCATTCGTCCAAATGTTCTAAGAAGATTCGACGGAGCAGCTAAACTGTACGACGCCGCAATCGTACATTTCCGGTCGAATGTTTCGCCTACAAGCTATAGTAGAACTCTAATGTTATATGACACTAGTAATAATTATATTTATTAATTATTATTACTAGTCAACCAACATTAGCATTCTTCTATAGCCTATGGGCGGAGCATTTGACCATAAATGTCCGCTCGCGGCGACTGCTTCGTCGAATCTTCATGTAGCATCTTTTCTCTCTATGTTGAATAATCTTGGACTAATAGAGTTAGGTTAGGCACATTCAACCTTTTTTGCTATTGTCTCTATAATGTTGAATCTTTTCTCTCTATGTCGAATCTTTTCTCTCTATGTCAAATCTTTTCTCTCTATGTAGAATAATCTTGGACTAATTGAGCTAAGCTTAGGCACATTCGACCATAGGTTTGATGGACACAGATCGCTATTGTCAGCGTCATGTCGAATCTCCTATCTATATCGAACTGTTGTCGCAACTAAAATGAAAATAAAGCATTTGTTTATGTCGGATCTTTCGGTTTTCGGATTCTGCACGTTTCGTTATCGCTTGTTAAAATGATAACGAAAATACCCGAAATGCGGATGAAAATGCATTCGGACGAAAACTAATGCACATGTCTAATATCTACTGTGCATGTTTTTAACTATGAATGTTCTGTGTGATTTTTAACTTGCTATAAGACATGCCCTCTGAGAACCCAATACAATTAGTTTTTAGAGTATAACGCCGTGTGAGTGTCATTTCTTCAGTCACTAAAAGCTGATCCAGATATCTGAAAATTGCATGATACATCGATCTGAGGTCTGAGAGGTTAAAAGGAACTATCCTCGACACAGCATTAACCCTTTCAGTCTCTGCGTGGACAATTTCTATGGACAAATGCTTTGGCTGTTCTGACGATATCCTTGTGCTGACTATAGACAATATTCCTGCCTGCTGCCTGGATAATTAACATTGTTGTCGCTAAGCACATTCCTGCCTGCTGCCTGGACCATTTCTCTCCTCTGTGGACACTACTAAAACCACAGGTAATACTTTTTTTTTTTTTTACCCTTTCCTCAGTAGAATTTATTTTGGAGCGTAATTTTTGGTATGTAAATGCTATGTGTTGGAAATATGAAGGGCCTTCAAAAATGATAGGTTGTCAGTAAATATAGATGTGTAATTTATGCTTGTAGAATGCCTGATACCGCTACTTCAATGTTGAGCCTCTGTATGTGGCCAGGCTGTGTAAAAGTCTCACACATGTGGTATCACCATACTCAGGAGGAGTAGCAGAATGTATTTTGGGGTGTCATTTTTGCTATGTACATGCTATGTGTTGGAAATATCTTAATAATTGACAACTTTGTGGAAAAAAATGCGTTTTCATTTTTTTTCCACATTTTCCAAAAACTTCTGGAAAAAAATGAATCATTCAAAAGACTCATTATGCCTCATTGATTATACATTGGGTTGTTTGACTTCCAAAATGGGATCATTTCGTGGGTGTTTCCATTGTCCTGGTGCCCCAGGTCCTTCAAACTTGTGATAGGTCATTATGAAATTATATGTGTAATTTATGTCCCTAGAACACCTGACGGTGCTCCTTGCCTGTTGGGCCTCTGTATGTGGCCAGGCTGTGATAAAGTCTCACACATGTGGTATCGCCATACTCAGGAGGAGTAGCAGAATGTGTTTTGGTGTGTAGTTGGTGTGTAGTTGCAAGCATGCATATGCTGTGTCTCTCATAAGAACTAACCTGTTAATATGACAATTTTGTAAAAGAAAAAAAAAAAAAAAACACAAATCTTCAGTTTGCAAATTGTGGGAAAATATTACAACTTACTAAATACTTTGGGATGTCTACTTTCCAAAAAGGGGTCATTTGGGGGGTATTTGTACTTTCCTGGCATGTTAGTGTCTCAAGAACTGAGATAGGCCTTCGGTACATCAGGTGTGATCAGGTGTGATCAATTTTCAATGATTGGCACCATAGCTTGTAGACTCTATAACTTTCACAAAGACCAAATAATATGCACTAATTAGGGTTATTTTTACCGAAGATATGTAGCCGTATACATTTTGGCCAAAATTTATGAAGAAAAATTACTAATGTGCAAAATTTTATGACAGAAACAAAGACAAGGGCATTTTTTCCCAAAATTTCCATTTTTTTTTATTTATAGCACAAAAAATAAAAACCCACTAGTGATTAAATACCACCACAAGAAAGCTCTATTTGTGTGAAAAAAAGGATGCAAATTTCATTTGGGTACAGTGTTGCATGACTGAATAATTGTCATTCAAATTGTAAGAGAGCTGAAAGCTGAAAATTGGTCTGGTCAGGAAGAGGGTGAAAGTGCCTTGTAGGCAAGTGGTTAAGGCGGAGTTCACACCTAATACGGATGTGGCTCACAGCATGGGTCCAGTAGGTCCCTGCTCTCCATTTCAGGGATGAATCAGGCCCAAATTTTTGTCCGAATTCGGACATGAAACTGAGACAAAGACGCACAGGACTCCTGTGCAATTCCCTCTCCAGCCGCCCCGGAGATGTGTGAACCAGCTCCATTGAGAGCCGGTCACAATCTCCTGTCATGCGAATTGGATGCAGGGAAACCTGCATCCAATTCGCACTAGTATGATCCCAGCCTCACACAAATGTTTGAGAATTATTTAAAGCCAAACTTCTGAGTTGTAGACTTTCTGTATGTTTTGATGTATACTTTCCTGACACAGCATAACAGCATATACGTATGGGTAGGCTCCGCCCCCTGCCCTATACCAGGACCTGTTATACTATATAAGTAAGTCTCCTCCCTGCATGCAGCATTCTCTTTTTTTCCTCACTGCTACAGCCCGTTATGCTACTGCTGAAAGCAGGATTTTTTTTCCCCTCACCTTGCCGGATTCATCTGGCCAAGCCGCACAGGTTCAAGCCTCTCCTGTGTCGAAGCTCCCCGCTGTACAGACAGACATGAACGCCTATATGGGGGAGACTTCCCCCTTAGGATCCAGGAAAAGATGGGTGCAGGCATCTGGTCTAGGAGAGTTATCAGAAAACATCAAGCAAGCGAACATGTAAGGGCCGCCCATCCTCAAAATGGTGGCAGCACTATTTCTGAGGCAACAAACCTACAGAGCACCAGCAACCTTCCAGGTAGAGCAAAATGGCGGAAACGCCACTTCCGGTGGTCAGAACGGCATAAGAGTCTCAAGAAACGACTTCCGGGTAAAGCAAGATGGTGACCAAGTCACTTCCGGTCGCAGAAAGGATGTGATTGGCAGCTCAGGAAGCCGCAGGAGGGGACTCACAACAAACAGAAAGCATAAGGGTGCCAGCATGAACCTGTTGGGCGCCACAGGAATCGAGCCTGGGAGACAGGTAGGAGACATACAAGGTCAAAATTTTCAGTATCAATGTTACTACATATGACTGAGACAGCACTATCTGTAAATTCTAGATTCAAGATGAGCTCTTCTAGAGACCAACCACATAATCTAAGGTGAGGGCAAGTAGTTATGTGTCTATATGACATCCTAAAAAAGAGTGCATAAACTGACAGGCTGTAATCTGTTTCAGCCCTCATCAGCTGCAACACCCCTCCAAGAGCAAGGAGATGCAATGGCACCATGGCTCAAGCTCTGAGAGGTCGGCTACACACTCTAAAGCACGCCAACAGAGCCGGCACAGAGTAGAATACACACAGCAGGAAGAGTACCCCAGAGATGATCTCTGTATGGGATGTGGGCAAAGGGCCCTTACAGGAAAAATGCTTTGTAAAACCTGCCTGCTAGAGGCAGCAGCGAAGAAAGAGGCCGAGAAGGCTGATATGGTCCAGATGATCAGACAGATGGTCATGGAGTCACTACAGGACTTGACGGCCACAACCAGTCAACCTAGGGGGAATAGCGAGGGCCTAACTGCGGCCCAAAGAATAAGAGAACCATCCCCAGGGTCCAGTTCTGGAGAGGAATACCAGCAAGAAGACAGCAGCGTAGGGTTCAGATTTTCCTCAGTACAACCTCTAGTGAAAGCGGTTAGAGAGGCACTTGAGTGGAAGGAAGAAGTGGTACAACCTGCTAAAGCAAGAACGTATTATCCCCAGTTAAAGAAAACAATACTCTCATTTCCTCTTATAGAAGAAGTGAAAGATGTCATATAAGAAGAATGGGAGAAGGTGGACAGAAAGTTGTCACCATTCAACAGATTTAACAGAATTACCCATTCAAGACAGAAGATATGCACTCTTTAGAGACACCGCCTCTAGTGGATGTGGCAGTCATGAGGCTTGCCCACCATGTAACCATTCCCATGGACGATGCAGTGTCCTTTATAAACCTCTAGGTAGAAGAATGGATGCAGACTTGAAAAGAGCCTACACAGCAGCAGGCAACGCATGTAGACCAGTGTTGGAACTTGCGCTAATGGCTTTGGCCGGAGATGTGTGGGCAGAGAGGGTAGAGGCAGATCTGCAGTCTGGTGCAGACATAGCAGCAGCCCTCAAACTACTCAGCAATATCAAACACTCGGGCGACCTTGTGGGAGAAGCAGAGATCGACTCTTTGCGCTGCTCAGCAAGGGCTATGCAATCATCTGTTATGGCGAGGAGACTGCTATGGCTCAAACCATGGATGGCAGATATCTCATCAAAGATTAATTGGTGTCGTATCCCATTCGATGGAACTGCCCTGTTTGGGAATAAAATGGAAACAGCAATTTCAAAAGTCACTGGAGGCAAATCAGGTATGCTCCCACAGGACCTGAAACCAAAGCAGAGACGCTTTCCGGGAAGAAAGTAAGAGACTTTAGGCCCTTTAGGCCTCTCAAAGAATATAGAAAAAGTGGGAAAACACCCCAAACACCGGTGGCACGTATGCCAAAGACAGTGACGGCTTCTGCACAACAGAAACCCTTTTGATAGGTAGGGGCAGTGGGTGCCAGATAGGGGCAGTGGGTGCCAGGCTGTGCAGATACGCCCATGTCTGGACGGAGCGAGTCAAGGAACCCTGGGTCACAGACGTGGTCCAGTCGGGACATCGTTGGAAATTTCTAGCCCTTCCCATAATTCCCCATTTCTCTCCCACACGGTTACCATGCGACCAGCAAAAGGTGCGGGTGATATTCGAGTACATACAAACACTGCTACACTGCTATAGAGCCAGTACCAATACAAGGGCGAATGCAAGGTTTCTATTCACCACTTTTCTTGATTCAGAAAAAAACAGGTGACTTAAGACCCGTCCTAGATCTAAGAGACCCGAACAAAACAATCTCGGTCCAGAGCTTCAGAATGGAATCCTTACAATCAGTAACACAGGCCCTCACAAGGGGCGATTGGATGTTGTCTCTCGACCTGAAGGACGCATACTTGCACGTTCCGGTGCATTAGCATTTCCATAAATATCTGCAATTTGCAGTGTCAGACCAGCACCTCCAGTTCGTGTGCCTACCATTTGGCTTGTCAACCTCATCCCGAGAACTTTCTCCAAGATTCTGCTACCAGTTATAGCCATTGTACGCAGACAAGGCTTAAAAGCCGTTCATTATTTTAAACGACATCCTGCTGGTGGCAAGAAGTCCGTAGGTCTTGTTAGACCATAGACAAACACTGATCAACACATTACAAGGGTTCGGCTGGCTCATCAATTGGGAAAAAAGCCAGTTGGAACCTAAACAGAGGCTATCATTTTTGGGTGCGATTCTCGACCCACAGAAAGACGATAAAACTCCCGAGGGAGAAGATGGCAACCCTCCTGACCAAGATAGAAGAAACATCAAAGATGACTTATCTTTCGGCATCACGCTGCCTCAGTCTCCCGGGGACACTTTCTGCAACAATCCCAATGGTCAGATGGGCCAATTGGAGGATGAGGGTATTCCAGAAAGGCTTCCTCAACCAATGGCTAAGTCAGTTCGACAAAAAATTTGACTAACCCCAGAAATGAGATGGTCCCTTATGTGGTGGAATAATCCGGCAAATCTCCGCAAATGCCATCAGCTAGTATCAGAGCCACCACAAGTGATCATGTCGAATGCCTCAGCATCAGGGTGGGGCGCACATTGCAATGGTCTCCTAGCCCCGGGCAGATGGAGACACAGGCAAGTGGAGGTCTCCAGTGTGATAAAGCTGAGGGCAGCATTTCACACACAGATTCAAGGGACAAACATAGTCATCCAGATGGACAACAGGACGGCAGTGAGGAGACAAGGCGGAACATGAAGTCGGTCGCTACTGACCGAGCTAACACCGATAATGAATTGGGCTCAACAAAATCTACCCACCTCTCAGCGGTCTACATCCCAGCCCCACAGAACTTTGTCGCGGATACCCTGACCTGAAAATCCCTAGACCCCAATGAGTGGTCCCTGAACCAGTCGGTCTTCCACTGGATATGCATACAGTGGGGGTACCCAAACCTGGTTCTAATGGCAACCGCAGTCAATACGAAGTGCAGGCGTTTTCTGTCCAGAGCAAGGTTCCAGGAAACGGAAGCAGCAGATGCTTTCAACGCCAGATGGGAGTGCAGACTTGCATATGTCTTTCCTCCAATTGCGCTAATCTTCAGGCTACTCAACAGAATAAGAACACACCCAGGAGTGGTAATAGCAATTATCCCAGTATGGTAACGTTCCCGTTACTGCAGTCCTTGGCGATGGAACCACCAATGCCCCTTCAAGACATACCGAACCTACTACAGCAGGGTCAGGTGGTACATGCAGACCCAGGAGTTCTACACTTAGCAGCCTGGAGGCTGAAGGGAGAAGGTTAGAAGAAGCATGGTATTTGGCAGAAGTGGTAAAAACACTGTTAGAAGCGAGAGCGCCCACCACTAACCAGAGCTACTCGAGGACCTGGGAAAAGTTCAAATCCTTTGCAGAAACCCAGGAGTTTGATCCTCGGGTGTCACCGGAACCGCAAGTATTGAACGTCCTCCAAACGGGTCTAAATAAAGGCTTTAGTGTTAGCACACTGAGGGTAAAAATTTCAGCCCTGACAGCATTAACAGGGGTTAAGTGGGCCTCGCGTTGTCTAATCCATCATTTCTTAAAGGCATGTGCAAGAATTCGTCCCGCGGAACGATCATATGTCCCACTGTGGGATCTCCAAATAGTGTTGGACTTACTATCACAAGCCCCCTCCGGAGGAGGGCAGACTACATCATTATGGAACGTCTCCTCAAAAGCAGTATTTCTCACGGCAATCACCTCAGGAAGGAGGGTGTCAGAAATACAAGCCTTAGGCTACAAACCACCATACTGCTGCCACCTTGCAGACAGAGTAGTATTATGAACCCTTCCACACTATAGGCCTAAAATCAATACACCCTTCCATCGAAATCAGGAAATAGTACTCCCAACATTCCAGGCGGAAGCATTGGAAACACTGCACTGGACATCGGGTCCATCTTAAAAATCTGCATAGGGTTGACAGCATCCTTTAAAAAAACAGAAAATCTGTCATTCCAGAAGGCTGTAGAAAAGGGCTGGCAGCGTTCACAAGGACACTGGCAACGTGGCTAATTAAGGTCATAAGGAGAGCTTATATTGCAAAGGGTCTGGAATCCCCAGCGGAGCTTAGGGCTCACTCCACCCGGGGAATGGCAGTTTGGTCATTCGGTATTGGAGGGAACGACATAAGCAAAGTTTTATATATATATATATGTGTGTATATGCTGACTCAGTTGAATTGATGATAGGCAACTCCTATCCTCATATTGATTAGTGGTTCCAAATTAATAATAACTACTGCAGTAGGGAACAGACACAAAAGATACGCTCAGCATCTTTCCAAATTACTGTTCTGCTTTATTATGACGCAATTGAAGGTTTTTATGCACATGATTACGTAGGTATCACATTAATATTACAATTGTAGGTCTATCGTAACAAGGGGCGTTACATAGGCAGGCTTATTCTAATCAGGACTCAAAAGAATGTAAACATTTACTGAAAACATTATTAGTGCCGTGTGCACAGTGAGGGCCGTGTGCAATGCATACAAAATAGAATACAATTATATACAGAACTTACAAATTTCCATTACAGTCTCCCCTCTTTTGATCAATATTTTGATCACTAACCATACCTGCTATCACCTTTAACCTGGAACCTCCACACACTTAGGTGAAGGTAGTCCTGGCCAAAGAGGCAAAAAAACTCCATTGTGGAGAAAATAATAGCTGAGCAACTTTTTCATTACCAAATGACTTTTCATTGTGAAAAACAAATGATTGATAGTACAATGGAGGGGGGTTGGGACTTTAAATGAGGCGCATTAGTCGCCTCCATCCCGGTATTGCCGACAGGCGTATATAGAAAGGGATTGGGACTTTAAAATGAAGCAGTTGAAATGAGGAGGGTTAAAATAATACATTTATTGATCATAGTAGATATAGTAAAGGAATTTCATATATGTACACATATACAAATAATTGGCATGCAGAATGTAAACATAATCGATGGACAGGTACACACAGTCGAATACATGATTTCACAGAGTAGAGGGTAGTCACAATGGTATTGGTAAAACAAAGCATATAGCCTGTAGATGCCAATGGTGGCATGCCCAGCGACTGACAATGTTGCACACAGGAATAGTGTAATCATAATATTGAACAGTGATGGCATCAAGGTACAATGGATAGAGTAGGCATCAAGTATAGCTCGACGCGTTTCGTGGATGATCTTTTCCACTCATCAGGAGCTGATGCATAGTAATCCTGTAAGATATATATATGTAATCAACCTCAATCCATAGGGGAGGAATTGAAAAAATGTTGGAAAAGTTTGGCCCAAAATTACACTTACCAACCCTGACATAGGGCGCAGCGCATGGCGGATGGCACGGAGTAGGCCGGGGGCAGTGGGCCTCGCGGCGGGAGCTGAGGCAGCATGTGGTGTCTGAATGGCATCAGGTAGTGAAGTGACACTATATGAGTGGTGAAATGATCTCCATTGATGGAACATAAATTTTCACAGAGAAAGAAAAAATCTGGGAATGAATATTAGAAAATAATATATCAGTATATATTATAAAAATAAATAAATTAGATTACGTAAAGTAATATGTAAATATTATACCCAGAGATACTCGTAAATGGAGAGTACTGGTAGCTAGTATAATGAAATTTATAATGAAAAAAGTCTAAATAAAGAAGTATTTATAAAGGCAACAATGTAACATGACTAGTCAGAGAAAAGAGGAGGAATGTCTGGGAAAGAAAAAGACATAATAAAATACTGGAAGTAATGTGTGAGTTATATGTTAAAAAATAAAAGGATTACGTATAATAAAGTATAAATAATATATCCAGGAATGCCTATATATACAGAGTGTTGGTGAGTGATGTGGTGGAGATCGTGTGGTAAGGGGAATCCAATTAAAGAATGGCTAATGAAAAATCTAAACGTGTGGGTGAGTTGTTAAAAAAGGGGAAGGTGGTATGGAGGGTAGTACAAAATTAGTGCAAAAAACAAATTGTGACAGTGGGGGATCATGACAGTGAAGGTAGGTGTAGACACAAAGTGCTTACCTGATGCTGCATGTCATGCACAACTAGCAAGGTGGAAACAGCTAGTGTGCAGAAACCAACAGAGGAGACTGGCCGTGTACGCAGCCCGCTACCACTGGGGGACCTATAAATACATGCCGCCAGCGCCACGTGCGTGAGGCCTGCGGGAGGAGGGGAGCGGCGTCCGCACCTGAGCTAGATGACCGCTCGGTGTTTGGCGCCAGAACGACCCTCCCCCATGGCGATCACGCAGATGGTACTCCAGACGTCAGCGCGGTGACGTCGAAATCAACATCCCACGCATGACGTAGGGGACGTGGCGCCGATGCGCCGAGGGGCATCCGCCCAGACCTCCCAAAGGGGAGGGGAGGGAGGATCCGCAGGGCGCATCGCAGCTCCCGCATAGAGGACGAACAAACCCCGACACAAAACCATACCAAGCGCACACGCAATTGCGGGTCAAAGGCAGAGCGATAAGGATTGGATGGATGGCAGGAAAAAGGAATTATTAATAACAGGGAAGAAAAAAAAAAATATATTATATATATAGCGCAACCAGTGCCGGAAATGCCATCAAATAGTAACAATATATAGAATAGAAGGAAAATTGCATAATATGTATCAAATATATACATTCCAGAAATTTGGCCCCACATAGGGCATATATTAAACCTCTCGCGTAGATAGCAGGGGAACACTGCTAATCCAACTCTTCCAAATGCTTCCATCCCGGTTTATAAATTGTACAATGGAGGGGGGTTGGGACTTTAAATGAGGCGCATTAGTCGCCTCCATCCCGGTATTGCCGACAGGCGTATATAGAAAGGGATTGGGACTTTAAAATGAAGCAGTTGAAATGCGGAGGGTTAAAATAATACATTTATTGATCATAGTAGATATAGTAAAGGAATTTCATATATGTACACATATACAAATAATTGGCATGCAGAATGTAAACATAATCGATGGACAGGTACACACAGTCGAATACATGATTTCACAGAGTAGAGGGTAGTCACAATGGTATTGGTAAAACAAAGCATATAGCCTGTAGATGCCAATGGTGGCATGCCCAGCGACTGACAATGTTGCACACAGGAATAGTGTAATCATAATATTGAACAGTGATGGCATCAAGGTACAATGGATAGAGTAGGCATCAAGTATAGCTCGACGCGTTTCGTGGATGATCTTTTCCACTCATCAGGAGCTAATGCATAGTAATCCTGTAAGATATATATATGTAATCAACCTCAATCCATAGGGGAGGAATTGAAAAAATGTTGGAAAAGTTTGGCCCAAAATTACACTTACCAACCCTGACATAGGGCGCAGCGCATGGCGGATGGCACGGAGTAGGCCGGGGGCAGTGGGCCTCGCGGCGGGAGCTGAGGCAGCATGTGGTGTCTGAATGGCATCAGGTAGTGAAGTGACACTATATGAGTGGTGAAATGATCTCCATTGATGGAACATAAATTTTCACAGAGAAAGAAAAAATCTGGGAATGAATATTAGAAAATAATATATCAGTATATATTATAAAAATAAATAAATTAGATTACGTAAAGTAATATGTAAATATTATACCCAGAGATACTCGTAAATGGAGAGTACTGGTAGCTAGTATAATGAAATTTATAATGAAAAAAGTCTAAATAAAGAAGTATTTATAAAGGCAACAATGTAACATGACTAGTCAGAGAAAAGAGGAGGAATGTCTGGGAAAGAAAAAGACATAATAAAATACTGGAAGTAATGTGTGAGTTATATGTTAAAAAATAAAAGGATTACGTATAATAAAGTATAAATAATATATCCAGGAATGCCTATATATACAGAGTGTTGGTGAGTGATGTGGTGGAGATCGTGTGGTAAGGGGAATCCAATTAAAGAATGGCTAATGAAAAATCTAAACGTGTGGGTGAGTTGTTAAAAAAGGGGAAGGTGGTATGGAGGGTAGTACAAAATTAGTGCAAAAAACAAATTGTGACAGTGGGGGATCATGACAGTGAAGGTAGGTGTAGACACAAAGTGCTTACCTGATGCTGCATGTCATGCACAACTAGCAAGGTGGAAACAGCTAGTGTGCAGAAACCAACAGAGGAGACTGGCCGTGTACGCAGCCCGCTACCACTGGGGGACCTATAAATACATGCCGCCAGCGCCACGTGCGTGAGGCCTGCGGGAGGAGGGGAGCGGCGTCCGCACCTGAGCTAGATGACCGCTCGGTGTTTGGCGCCAGAACGACCCTCCCCCATGGCGATCACGCAGATGGAACGATCATATGTCCCACTGTGGGATCTCCAAATAGTGTTGGACTTACTATCACAAGCCCCCTCCGGAGGAGGGCAGACTACATCATTATGGAACGTCTCCTCAAAAGCAGTATTTCTCACGGCAATCACCTCAGGAAGGAGGGTGTCAGAAATACAAGCCTTAGGCTACAAACCACCATACTGCTGCCACCTTGCAGACAGAGTAGTATTATGAACCCTTCCACACTATAGGCCTAAAATCAATACACCCTTCCATCGAAATCAGGAAATAGTACTCCCAACATTCCAGGCGGAAGCATTGGAAACACTGCACTGGACATCGGGTCCATCTTAAAAATCTGCATAGGGTTGACAGCATCCTTTAAAAAAACAGAAAATCTGTCATTCCAGAAGGCTGTAGAAAAGGGCTGGCAGCGTTCACAAGGACACTGGCAACGTGGCTAATTAAGGTCATAAGGAGAGCTTATATTGCAAAGGGTCTGGAATCCCCAGCGGAGCTTAGGGCTCACTCCACCCGGGGAATGGCAGTTTGGTCATTCGGTATTGGAGGGAACGACATAAGCAAAGTTTTATATATATATATATGTGTGTATATGCTGACTCAGTTGAATTGATGATAGGCAACTCCTATCCTCATATTGATTAGTGGTTCCAAATTAATAATAACTACTGCAGTAGGGAACAGACACAAAAGATACGCTCAGCATCTTTCCAAATTACTGTTCTGCTTTATTATGACGCAATTGAAGGTTTTTATGCACATGATTACGTAGGTATCACATTAATATTACAATTGTAGGTCTATCGTAACAAGGGGCGTTACATAGGCAGGCTTATTCTAATCAGGACTCAAAAGAATGTAAACATTTACTGAAAACATTATTAGTGCCGTGTGCACAGTGAGGGCCGTGTGCAATGCATACAAAATAGAATACAATTATATACAGAACTTACAAATTTCCATTACAGTCTCCCCTCTTTTGATCAATATTTTGATCACTAACCATACCTGCTATCACCTTTAACCTGGAACCTCCACACACTTAGGTGAAGGTAGTCCTGGCCAAAGAGGCAAAAAAACTCCATTGTGGAGAAAATAATAGCTGAGCAACTTTTTCATTACCAAATGACTTTTCATTGTGAAAAACAAATGATTGATAAGACATATTTACAGAGTACTGGCTGTACACTCCTGTGGCCAGAATGGCCTTCTAGCTTAATTGTTGGCATGCTGACTTATCAGCATATGTAAACACAGACAATTCTACATAAAATGGAAGACGTACAAAAGACAAGATATGACTTCAACATGGCTGAACTACTTTTCAAATATATATATATCCCTTACAATTAAAGTAATTGAATAAAAAAGTACCCTAGACTGTGATCACAAGAGGGAAACAAATCAAACACAGAGATTTCTTTAATTTAGTCATTTTTCCAGTGTCTGGTGTGGATCCAGGTGACTTTTCCTTCAAGTTTTGCAAAAACTGTACATGAAATAGATGCTGTATTGAGTCTCCAAACATTTCCTTATATATAAATGTCTCTTAACAATCCACAAGTCACCTGGCTTTAGTTTTAGATCCTTCCAAACTTTTAGGATCTGGAATTGGGGAGAAAACACATAAATGAGTTTGTCAAAAAACCTTAAAAGATCAGCAACATTCTCTGTGAGATCCGAATGAAGGACTTCAGCTGCTGAGACAAAATATAAGCAAGTGAGTAACACACTCCCAAACCAAATCCCATAGGGAGAGAGTCCAACATCCCCCTTAGGGGCTTGATAAAATATAAGAAAACATTCAGGCAAAAGTTTTCTAGTTTCTTACTCTACTTTGTGTAGACAGTGGGGGGTGTAAAAATAAAACCTCAAAACTTCTATTAAGGACTCTCCTATAAAAAATGATTTTCTCTGTTACTCTCTGTACTTTCTGCACTCTGTACTTACAAACTACTTCTGATAACACTTTTTACTGTGGCCTTTGCAGTAGCATTTGCCACTGGACATCCAAAAAACATGTCCATACAGACAAAATGCATACTCGTAAGATCCTAACTTGGGCATCTGGATATATCTTTTATGTAATCTCTGGGAGGGATGTTCAGCTTTTGGTAACACCTTTGGTAACAGGTAAAACAAGAAGTGGTGTGTTATAAAAACAACTGTGGTGAACCCTGGCTCTATCCCACGCTCATTTACTAAGGCAGCCATAACTGCTTGTGACTCATGACACGGTCCATGTGTCAAGCTGGAGGGAAAATGTTGGCTGGCAGACATAAATGATCACCTTTTCCAAAGTCCTGTTCCATAAGAAGTTGCCCCCTGTGGACCACTTGTTCTTCTCGTTCTGGGGTCCTTAAAGTTGAATTATTAATCCCAGCTATACTGGGCCAGAACTAGGGTGGAATCTGTGAGTTGCACAGACCCATCAAGTGTCCGGGGCTGTAAATGCAGCATTCTTAGTCACCTGGTCTGCTTCCATGTGTGAAAGTTAATATGGCTACCTCAGCAAGAACCTGGAAGGCTGAAAACAGCCGATCAAATTAACTTGGCATGCTTGATTGGTTTACCTGCCAAAGTAAAAACAAACTTCTGGCCCTTTAAATGGAACCAAAAGCTCTCTATATCTCGACTATCTATATAAATATACACTCTTTTTATAGCTCACAGGCTTTGCTAAAACATGGAGCTCTGCTTCTTGAGCTGGGGAAAAAGGATCCAATGACTTTGAATACAGAGTATCCTTCTGGGTGATAAACTGCATACTCAAATCTACAAAAAATTTAATATCTGGGTCTTCAGGGAGTGTGTCCTGCACTGGGCTCACAGCAGCTGATTCCCACATCAATTTAACACACGTGTCTTCCTTTCTCTTGAATAAATGTACGCATTTTTCATTGTTAGATTTGTACATAAACAAACTCATATTTTAAACCTTTCATTAGACAAACATTTAGTTATCTGTATATTTGCTGCACAGAATGTCAGACCATTAAAAATTAAATGTTTGACCAAAACAATATCTAACTTTGTCTAATAGCACCTTTGCATAAAAACTGCAGCTCTGATATATCGGGATGAACCCTTCATTACTGGGTCCAGCTTGCATAAATATATTACAATGGCTTGTGTTCTATCACACTGTTTGTGTAAGAACTCCAGTTTCATGTTTCAAAAGACAACTTCTTCCTGGCAATATTATAATAAATGATAACAATACCCTGCGGTCATGCAGAGATGCCCATAAATCCAAACTATTCTTCTGCTTATACCACTGTACTTACAAGGAAAAGGGGCACATCATTTCACAATCCACACATTCTGCTTTGGATTTCAAAAATAAAAATAAATAAAAACAAAAGGACCAACAATCTGTATGATGGACCAGAAAGCATCAAAAACTATAAAACAACTGGCTGCAGGCGGCATCTATCCTAACAGGGTGTGTGGACTTGATGTGATGGGTCTGTTATATTTATATTTTATTTATTATTACTCTCACATCATGGACCTCACATCAAGTTATTATCAAAAACCTTAAAATTTCATTTTTATAGAAGAACTTCTTATGTATTCCATCCATCTTGGCTTTGTTAAATATTATGGCAGCTTTATTCCAAATAACAACCTCATCTTAATCTTTTTTTCTCTCAATAAGGGTTTATTGTATAAATGTAAAATTACAAAATTGTTATCTTAATCTAAACTAATCTCATTCATTACAAATTTCCCCATTAACCTGGACTTCATTTCCAACCAAAGGTTGTCTAAACCAGTTTCAATATATCTATATTATTAATAAAATTGTTAAACTCATATTAGAAATTAATACTCATTACTACTTAATTTTACTTAATTTCCCTTTTTTAAATGCACTGTTTCCACTATCAAAGGATATTCAATTTGTGTAATACACGGTTAAATGTAACCTTCATTTTACCATGTTTGGAAAACAGATTCAAAATAATTGTGATCACATTGTTTACCATTAGATTCGTTAACCCGGCACATTTTGTTATAAATATTTTGTCTAAAAAACTGGAATTGGCATGGTGTCCTTCCAGCTTATCACTGACCTCTCAGGGACATTCTTTCAGGAGAGCACAAAGGAGGGGGTCACATCTGCGTACATGACACACACAAGCAATAGAAATAAAGGTCCCAGCATTCGCACATACACCAATATCTCTCTAAAATCGCTTAAATTTTTGCCATTTGTGCGCAACACATGCATATCATTCTCTCACTTTCTTTTAACTCTCATTAATATTTCCCTGTCTAAATTCTACTTTCTTTATTTTTGTTCAGATATCTTTTATATCTAGCTTCTATGATCAGATGGGCAGCCAGAGTACTCATCCCATCTTCTCTCTCTGACAACATATAAAGTATTCTGTTTTAATTCTCATTTCTCTGTTTCTGACTCTAATAGTTATAGTGCCTGACCCCAAATTCATCCCACAACTTACATGAAAATGTCCCTTTCTGTCTGGTGTTAATGTCACCCTTGATCCATCCTGCTCACATAGATAACTGTTTCTTTAGCTATTTACTCTGCATGATTCTTAGTCCCTGTGGACCTTGGTAACCCAGTTACCCAATGTGGATCCCTGTCCACTCTAACCATTAATCTAGGGGCTCAGTATAGGCAGAACCGCACCTTCGGTTCATATATAGCGCTCCTCTTGCGCTGGGCATTTTTGAGGGTCCCTTACCCTTCATTCCCTTACTTAATTCAATGCCCATAATGACTGGCCAGTCTTCTCTCTTCTCTACGTGTGCCTATACCCTCTTGCCTCTAAACTACTTTATCTAGCATATGTACTACATATACCTGTGAACAGCACTATTCTTCCCTTTCTTATCTATAACACTCCGATGGACAATAGACAGGGACAACATAACATATAACCACCAATCAATACAGTTCGATTAAGGGGAGTAAAATAGGTACCCTTTGTCCCGAAAATGCCTTACCGATCAAGGAAGTCTGATAACTCAAATGTAAGCAAAAGGCTTACCTCAGCCGGCTGATTATCAGAAATTCCTGGATCGTCTCAAGCTCCTCGTTTCGGATACTCAGGGTCACCTGGAATCCCCTCCTAAGGCAAAGCTCGCCATGCTGACTCAGTTGAATTGATGATAGGCAACTCCTATCCTCATATTGATTAGTGGTTCCAAATTAATAATAACTACTGCAGTAGGGAACAGACACAAAAGATACGCTCAGCATCTTTCCAAATTACTGTTCTGCTTTATTATGACGCAATTGAAGGTTTTTATGCACATGATTACGTAGGTATCACATTAATATTACAATTGTAGGTCTATCGTAACAAGGGGCGTTACATAGGCAGGCTTATTCTAATCAGGACTCAAAAGAATGTAAACATTTACTGAAAACATTATTAGTGCCGTGTGCACAGTGAGGGCCGTGTGCAATACATACAAAATAGAATACAATTATATACAGAACTTACAAATTTCCATTACAATACATATATATAAACAGATGAAAACTATATAATAAATAGTACAGCATTACCCACCCGTCTTGTCTGGTGATTTGGTACATCCCATACGTATATGCTGTCATGCTGTGTCAGGAAAAAGGAACATTTTCTACTTACCTGATGGTAATTTTCCTTTCCTGATGCAAAGCATGACAGCATATATAGTAGGTCCCTCCTGAAAAGGCTTTGCAGTGACACTAAGTTATGAGAATGCTGCATGCGGAGCCTACCCATACATATATGCTGTCATGCTTTGCATCAGGAGAGGAAAATTACCGTCAGGTAAGTATAACATTTTCCTCTTTACTTGTGTGTGTATATAAATATGACTTTTAATTTTTTTGTATGTAGGCATTTCTGTAGAAGAATTATTTTCAAAAGCACGCAAAAGGTAACACCTAAATTTTTACTTTCTTGGCGACATAGTGAGCATTTGTACTAGTATGTGCGCTGTTAACCTTTTCATAAATTTTCATTAACATGGCATGTGTTCTCAAAAGACGAATGCTTCAAGCAAACTTGTGACACTAATAAAGAGGATATAATACAGCTGGAACGTGATTTTTTTATTTTGCCTGTTCAGAAATGTGTTTATTGAACTGTTTTAAGATGACATGTTGCTATTATACTTTTATCATATATAAAATACCACCAACATATTTGACCGCAGTGTCCAATGTGTTGGTACACCTACAGTTATAACAGTACAGAAGCTACTATAATACCATTAAAAGGAAAGAAAGGAGTGTTTTTATCATTGATTCACTGGAGAAATCTGTCCACTGAAAAAATATGTAAATTCTCATAGCATTTTCTGGCATGATTTGTCCTTATAAGATCACATTTGCTGTGTGAATCTTGTTAGCTTGAATCTTGCTATGGCAAATCTTGTTGGTGCAAATTGTGTGGGAATGTGTTGGGCAAATCTTGGTATAAAAAACGTTAATCCATGCACGCATTTACTTGTTAACAATTGATATCCACACAGTTTATGCATCATGTATAGTGAATGCTCACAGAATGTGTTTTCTTTATCTGTTGACAAAAAATAATAAAATAATTTTAGAAAACATGTGTGCCACCTCCCCCATCAGAGTGAACCATCCTGGCACAGTTGGCGGGCCACAGCAGGAAGCTGCGAGTGAGCAGCCCCCCCCCCGTTATGCTAATACTAGTCCATATGCTCTTCAGCATTATGAGTGTTTTGAGAGGGGTTTCCAAAAAAACGCAGTCCCCTCCAAAGCACATCAGCTCGTTACTGGCGAGGTGGTGCCAGAAAGGGGGCTTATATGTCCCACATACAGTACCTGACTACATGGAAGTAGGTGGTCACCTCCTCCCTGATGCACTGGTTTTAAGGGGCTCTAAGAACCTAACCTATTCCCCAGTGCACGTGGGTAAGTAAAAGTATATAAAAAAAGACACAACAACAACATTTTTTTTATTAAAACTATTTTTAATTTACTTTTTTAAACTAATATTTACCTTCCAGGGTCTAGTGATGTCTAAAGGTGTCCCATAGCAACCCTCCAGCCTAGGTAGGTGAATGGAAAACGGAGCCAGGTTTCTCCTTCCTCACAGTTCAAACCCTATTTAGTCTAGGTTCACACTGCTGCGGGATTGAAATCGTGTGAGTTCAGCTGAACTCGCATAATTTCATACCCGCAGGTCAGTCCAACTTCGGGGGCAATTTCAGAGACATCTGTGCAGTTTCCTGCACAGATGTCTATTGAAATCGCACCCGAAGTTGCCAAAAGTAGTACAGAAACTACTTTTGGGAATCGGTGCGGTGCCACAAAGTCGGCGTTGCACCGATTCGGACGGTGCCATTGTCGGCAATAGTTGCTGATTCGGCATGCAATATCAATAAAGTTCCCACCACTGGCACGGCTTTAGTCTCCAGGGAACTCTGGGGATGAAGTTGCCTGTGACATTACTGCCTATATTAATAATGATACTTAAACACTCTTAAATAATCTTAAAATCAACTAATTAACATGCATATATATGTATTTATCCACCATTTAAAATATATTTAAATCCCAAACTTTTTATTTATTTATTTTGCATAGAGTGTTGAATAATTAAATGGACATCTGTGTGTCACTAGGGATCTGATCTTTATACTGTTTTCACAATAACAAGTATATCTACTGGAAAATGTCCTCTCTATTCCTATTCGGGTGAACACTGACAATTTACAATTCTCCATGATTTCACTCCCAGCAATAGTAACCACAGAGGTTATAGTGGTTCTATCTAACCCCTTACAACTCTATCCAAAGCTAAAAAAAAAATGGCTTTTGATACACTTGTTTAATGTGCAAATGGCAACAACATTACCAGCAAAAACATGGCAACACTTTTATCTTCAGAAATGCTAAAAACTCCCTCTGCAACAACTTACTTATTTATGGGATAACAAAATGCACTATTCAAAAACTGGTGAATGGAACTTGGGATGGCAATACCCTAATGACAACAAATGTAATTCTAAATTTACTGGCAGATGGAACTGCTCTATTTCAGAAGGTTTTAATATAGAGGCAATGGTGCTGAAGGCAAGGATCCTTGAGCATGGCTATGATCATCACATTATCACAAAGGCTTGTTTAGAAGCCAGAAATACTGAGAGGGAGAATCTTTTGTGGGAACACAAACCTTGAAAGTGTCATGATTAAAGTAAACTCCAACCTAATGCTTTTTTCATCTGCTATAGTCTGGAATTTGATGAAAGTAAGCATATTTTAGGTAGATTTTTACCTATTCTACAAGGAGATCTAGGACATTTTAGGGGTTTGTGGCAAAATGGGCATGAACAATAGGTAACATTTGCTAGTTTATTTTAGTCAAAAAAATGTAAAACCAAATTGCTAAGTACAGTAGACATGCTTAGGTATGCTTAGGTGTGGTTCATCCAGTTGTGCTTTTCTGTTAGATCCACACACATTTTAACCATATACCAATGATAATAGCTTTCAAAGTCCAGGAAGGGAGGAGTCACTCTTCTCAAACTCAACTTTCCAGCAGACACTCCATGTAAGTCCTTCCCACTGGGCTGCCCCTGGTGCATGCAGGGAGAGATATACACACATCGCCCGCCCCCCCTCCCACCTGATCGCACTGATGCAAGGAAGGGAGCTGTCTCCTCCTTGCCTGCACCACCAGTGCAAGTGACTGCCTGGCTGGGGGATCCCCCCCCCCCATCCTGGCGGCGCTGGCTTGCGTGACCACAGAGAATGCTCTGCATGCCAGCTGTGGCACATGTGCCATAGGTTCGCCAACACTGCCCTAGGGAATAAAATGTCGTTCGTTGCAACTTTGTATGTTACGCTGTATTTTCACAGCAATTTTTCAAACATGTTTTGTCTTTTTTTTAATGTTTCATGAATAAAAAAAAACACTAAAGTTAGCCGATTTTTTTTTGGTATAAATGTGAAAGATGATGTTATGCTGAGTAAATAGATACCTAACATGTCACGCTTTAAAATTGCACACACTTGTGAAATGGCGCTAAGTTTCAGTACCTAAAAGTCTCCATAGGCGATGCTTTACATTTTTTTTACAGGTTACCTGTTTAGAGTTACAGAGGAGGTCTAGAATTATTGCTCTCATTCTAACGTTTGCGGTGATACCTCACATGTGTGGTTTGAATGCCGTTTACATATGCTAAAACAAGTCCTTATGCTGGTTAAATTAGTAAACTATGAGAACTAATGAAGGTGCTATATATAATCAGAGAATGGTTCAGGTTCTATTCTTTTATTATATAGATCCTATATGGCACTTTCATTAGTTCTCATAGTTTACTAATTTAACCAACAAAAGGACTTGTTTTAATAAAATTAGGACTGTTAGTAGCTAATGAGAATCGACTACGTAACTTGAATATGCAAACTGTGTGTATTTGGCTCTGATACTAGCCAGTGCCTCACCAGCCACTGGCCTCACTGCACGTCCCTGGATATGTGATATATGTAATTTCATGTGAGATAGGTAGGAAACTGTATGTTGGCAGGATGATCAGGCTATTGTGCTAAAACATACTCTTTTAGGGTCCAAATTATAGAAAAAGTATCTTTTGAGTGGATGAGAAGTATTCTTGATATTTAACTTGGATAATTGCATTCCTAAGGCTGGGTTTACACTGGTGCGATGTGGGAAACCTTGCAAATCCTGTGCCGGTTCCTGCATCACGCCTGAATCGCAGACGGCTCAGACTGACACCTGCAAACCGCTGTGGATGTAAAGTTAATGACACCCTAAGATTGGTTCACAGATTGCAGTGCGAACTGTGCAATTGAAAGAGGAGAGGGGTTATAGGGCTTTGTATGAACGCACACAACTAAATTGAACTAACCAATAATTTTAAAATAGTAAATGTTTATTACTACACTAGGCATAACTAATGTAAAACAGTAAAAAATATATATAGAATAAGTCTCAGTAGATATCATCTACACAATTCATAAATATATACACAATTATTCCAACATGATACATATAATGGACCTTAGGTATGCAGACCAAAAACTGAAACTTGGTAACATATAAACATGATAATAATGATGGGAATGATTTGTTATAGTAAAATATATAATAGAATTTAGTTATTTCACATGGTTACTGTGACGTAGCATCATAGGAAAGCTCTATGCGTTTTGTGGTCATATTACCTCTCATCAGGAGCAGATGCGGATTGGAAGTATCTATAATAGAGTAAAAATACCAAAATAGTATGATGGTAGAATTGAAGGGGAAATAGAAAACAAGTGAAAAGAGGGGAAACAACAAAGAATCCCAAAGACTCTTACCTAACTATAGTATATGGATTAAATTATTAATAATATCAATGACTGGATGCATTGTAGGAGGCGTCATCTCTGGGGAGCTGAGGTGGTGACAACTGTGGCTAAACGGCGGCACCAACACCAGTAAAAAACAATAAAAGTAGAATCTCCAGTTATCAGCTCTGATATTGATTGATGCTCTGTATAATTCCGAAAAATTTCTGTAAAAATGAATAATGTATCTATAAGGTGATGACACAACTGATAAATTAAAGAGAGGAATGGTAACCCAAAGAACCAGATAACAATGATAAGAGAGCCAAGTCAATAGATAGGAAGGAAAGAAAAAGTGTCTCACCAAGGATATATGATGAGACAGGGGTAGCGGTGTAGAGGTTAGTGAGTGGGTAGGATACACCACAAAATACCTTGAGCGTGAAATCGAGGAATGCTGCAGTGTCTCAGGAGTGAACCAAACCAAAGTGTTAGCTCAATACAAGTGTGGTACAAGTACCAGCAATCAGCCACAGGTAACCACCAACATCACGCAGCGTAGTCAGAGGGGAGGCGGAGCCAGAGCTTGAGCGGCAATTGGCGTTTGGCGGTTGGCGCTCAAACCTCCCTCGTGGTGTACGCAGGTGGATAAACAACATGTTGGTGATCGGGGTCATCAATGATGCCACCCGCTTGTCATGTGGGCGTGATGTCAACCCGCAGTGAGTTCCCACCCATCCCCCCATGTCTATAATAGATTAAGGGGGGCAAGGCCCCGATGTGCTTCGCAGCTTCCGGGGATGAAGAAAACCAAAGCTGCCCCCAGTATCATCCCAAAGATGGCCCCTATGTCAGGATGAAATACGTAATGGCAGAAATAAGTCACAGATTGTAATAAAAAGGATATAGTAAATAAGTTGTGTGCTTCCATCCCTATAGTACTTGAAAATAAAGAAGGAAAGGTTGGGACTTTATATGAGGCCATGACTATACCAGTACAGGTACCAACTTTATCCTTGATATGTGTGTATACATGTACTGGTATAGTCATGGCCCCATATAAAGTCCCAACCTTTCCTTCTTTATTTTCAAGTATTATAGGGATGGAAACACACAACTAATTTACTATATCATTTTTATTACAATCTGTGACTTATTTCTGCCATTACATTTTTCATCCTGACATAGGGGCCATCTTTTGGATGATACTGGGGGCAGCTTTAGTTTTCTTCATCCCCGGGAGCTGTGATTCACACCGGGGCCTTGCCCCCCCCCAATCTATTATAGACGTGGGGGATGGGTGGGCACTCACTGCGGGTCGATGTCACGCCCACATGATGAGCGGGTGGCATCATTGAAGCCACTACTTGCCGACTTGTTGTTTCTCCACCTGCGTACACCACGAGGGAGGTTTGAGCACCAACCACCGAACGCCAATTGCTGCTCAGCCACAGGTACCCACCAATGTCACCAGTGCCTGAGCGGCAATTGGCGCTCAAACCTCCCTTGTGGTGTACGCAGGTGGAGAAACAACATGTTGGCAAATGGCGTCTTCAATTATGCCACCTGCTCGGGCGCTGGTGACGTTGGTGGCTACCTGTGGCTGATTGCTGGTACTTATACCACACTTGTATTGAGCTAACACTTTGGTTTGGTTCACTCCTGAGACACTGTTGCACTATCCCGCAGCATTCCTCGATTTCACATTCAAGGTATTTTGAGGTCTGTCCTACCCCCTCACTAACCTCTACACAGCTACCTCTGTCTCATCATATATCCTTGGTGAGATACACTTTTTCTTTCCTTCCTATCTATTCACTTTGCTTTCTTTTTTTTCTTTTTTTTTTCAAAAATTTTTCTATTACATAAACATACAGATAATACAGGAGTTATTTCATTGAATCTAGACAGAGCTCAACAATTTATTATTAAGAGCACTATATCGGCTAAATCAGTGTCTTGCATATCCATAATGTAGTTAAAGAAGCCCCTTACATTTGCAATATACCTGCTGTAGGTTAAAGTGTGCATCCGAAGAATACACACATATAACTTTACTGTGGTGAGATCAGAGTGGACCTGGGGAGTCCCCTTTTATGCCCAGCACCCCCAAGGGGATCAAGCTGTGCCAGGTGGGAGTCTCAACCCTAGAGCCATTCCCCCATCCTACCACATGACATAAGACAAAACAACAGTTAGAAAATTCCTATAAGTGACAGAAACTCACAACTGATAACTTCTGTGTATTCTTCTGTCGTCCCACTTAATCGGAGATCATTGAGAGAAGAGAATAGGACAGAGTAGAAGGTATAAAGGAGGAAAGAAAAGGAGAGAAACAAGGAGATATAGATTGAGATTGTCTATCGTCAAGTTTTGGGGGGGATTTATTAAAATCTCAGTTTGTCCTACTATTAGGAAGGAGGGAAATGCCCATATGCTGAGCCCAGGGTTCCCATGTGGTTTCAAATTTGGTACGAGTGTCCGACAGTATACTAGAAAGTTTTTCTTGAGACATTATCCATGATACTTTTTTTTTGGGCTCACTTGACTTTCTTATCATTGTTATACGGTTCTTTAGGTTACCATTACTTTCTTTAGTTTATCAGTTGTGTCATCACCTTATCGATACATTAATAATTTTTACAGACATTTCTCGTAATAATAGTCATGGCCTCATATAAAGTCCCAACCTTTCCTTCTTTATTTTTGCTAACTGTGCAATGCTACAGAAATCATTCTTCCCTTGATCACCCCATCTCTACCACTTAGCCTGGATGGGTGGAACGTGTTAGTACATTAGTCGCTAGGTGGAGATTTGCAACGTGCATTGCTTGATTGAATAAAGTTTCCTGAAGGAAGTGACCTCACTGGTGTGCTGCATCTATCTTTGTATGATTTCCAGAGTTAAACTGGGTTACAGTTTCTGGAACTTTACATGCTGTATTAGAGAAGGTTTTTTTTTTTTACATTAACTAAACTAAAATTGGATACCCATAATTAAAGAAAAAAACACGCTTGAATCGTTGTAAATGCCACTGATATTTTTCTCCTTTATGCTAGGATTTGAAAAGAACAGCATCGAAGTAGAAAAAACAAAAAGGATTAGTCTAGTAACTTCACTTTAATCCAGAATGACATGTCCACATGCCCTGTTTTAATGTTCAGTCTCATCAACCATACCATCACTTCTGTTTAGCTTATCATTTTACTTTTTTTTTATTCAGGAGCATGTAGTCTGCTTCTAAAAACTGTCTGCCACAGCAGTTCCATTTTATGCAAGATTTATGTGGGTAAAATGTCACTTTTAATTCTCTAGAGCCTCAGCACAGAATTTCCAGACAACACGTATGCAAACACATTTCATATTTATTAATTTGCTAAGGTGAATCTATAACATATTTTAAAAAATAAATACTATAGCTTTTTCTAAAGATAAAAAGTGATTGAACATGTCTTAGTTCTTTAAACACAACTATTACATCTTGTGCAGAAATAATTAATGCATATCTCCCAACTGTCCCTGATTTTGAGGGACTGTCCCTGATTTGGAACAGTCCTTCTGTCCCTCCTTCCCCCTCATTTGTCCCTCATTTTGGTCTAATCTATATAGTTGTATATAAAATGCACTTTTTATCTTTCAAAAAGTGTTTCCCAGCACTAAACCTTCCAAATTGTAAATTGTTGCATTTGTAAATTTCAAAAGCCAGTATAAAGTAATAATAGTGTCGTAAAAAAAAAAAAAGCACTTGTGGGTTCAACTAATCTTTTTTTGTATAATTCTCCTTTAAGGGGGGCATGACAGGGGGTGTGTCCTATGCCTACCTACTTTTGCTAATAGGTGTCCCTCGTTTCTATAGCAAAAAGTTGGGAGGTATCTTAATGGAGAAATAAACCCACAAAAACAGAGCTACCATGTTTCCCCGAAAATATTTATATTAATTTTGACCACCAAAAACACAGTAGGGCAGTGATGGTGAACCTTGGCACTCCAGATGTTTTGGAACTACATTTTCCATGATGCTACAATACACTGCAGCGTGCACGAGCATCATGGGAAATGTAGTTCCAAAACATCTGGGATGCCAAGGTTCGCCATTACTGCAGTAGGGCATATTTTCGGGGTACAGTTTGCCATTTAATGTGCTGTCTTCTCTCCCCCTCTCCCTCCCTGCCTGTCAGGAATCCCCAGTGTGAATAATAGTAAAAGTAGTTGTAAAATTCTAGAATCCTCTCTATTACTGTAGTATATAATGTAAAAGGTGTACCGTTATGTTTCTGTAATCGAATTGAGTCAAATACCATCTTATAGCGTTGCTCGGCACTTCCGTGACTTCCCTGAACTGTCTTCCCCGGTCCGAGTACTGCAGAAGGGAGGGGGGGCTGAGATCCCCCGCTGACAGCCAGGAGAAGAGAAGGGGAGTGCAGCAGGAGATCAGCTGAGCGGTGCTTCCATGGCCTACTCCGAGCACTGCAGAGTGAGGGGGGCAGAGATTCCCCGCTGACAGCCAGGTAAAGAGAAGGGGAGAGCAACAGGAGATTGCTGAGCGCCAAAGGCGCCATAAGAATGTATTTCTGTAATCTAATTGATTCAAATACCTTTTACATTAGAGGATACATAGAGAGGATTTTAGCAGTTTACAACCACTTTAAACTAGGGCATATTTTCGGGGTAGGGTTTATATTGCAGCCCCCTCCAAATTTCACAGTAGGTCTTATTTTCCGGGAAACACGGTATGATGAATGTAATTGTAGCCTCCCTGGTGGTATAATTATGTCAGATTTTTGCGTCTCAAAGCGGTACAATTATTTTGCATAGAAATTTGGCGTTCTATATTGTAGGCCAGTAATTCTTAGCAATAACACACTTAAATCTGTCCACCAAGAGTCTAGTAGATATCCCGGGTATGATGAAGTTTGAAACACAAAATCATAAATTATAATATAATAAATAAATATAAAAATAATAATATAATAATAATAAAATAAATTTCCCCACGATTCACTATTGCTCAATTCTGCAAGTGTTCTAATTTACTATCGCTGTTTTCTAGCTGGTCTAAAACCACTTTTGACGTAAAGGGACACTTTTTGGTTGCTATGGACAATCTCAAGTTTCCAGGCAGAAAGAACAGTATATATAATATAAAACTGCATGCAGGGCATTGGACAAAGCACTGGGGACAAAAGTGATGTGAAATAATTTCATACAGTAATGTAATCTGTAAGATTACAGTGTTCTGTATGTATTATGATTTTTAACTTTTTTGAATTTGCCGCCGGGCTCCGCCCCCGTGGAAACGGAGCCCGGCACAGAGAGGCTTCGGGCGGAGGACAGAGCCCGCAGACACAGTGAGGGGACATCGCAGGATCCTGAGGACAAGGTAAGTATACCGCAACATGATCCTGCAATGCAATCCCGAGTGTGGCTCGGGGTTACCGCTAGTGGTGCTGAAATTTAACCCCGAGCCACACTCGGGAAAACCACCAGACTTAACCTCCTCCTTTCCTTCCTGCCACTCTATTAGCAAGTACATCTGGGTTTGGGGAGCATGGGGTCGATTCACTAAGCGTTAAATAACGACTAGAAAAATGCAGTAAAATACTGCATGTGGTAATTCAGTTGTGAAAGTTAAATTGACTAAGAATTTATGGTTAAATACAGAATGCTGTACGTGTTCTATTTAGCGGGAAAAAACTGCATGGGGTCCCCCCCAAAATCCATACCAGACCCTTTTCCGAGCATGCAGCCCGGCATGTCAGGAAAGGGGGGGAGCGAGCGCCCCACCCCTCCTTAACCATACCAAGCCACATGCCCTCAACATGGATGGGGGTGGGTGCTTTGGGGCACCATGTTGATGGGGACAAGGGCCTCTTCTCAACAACCCTGGCCGGTGGGTGTTGGGGTCTGTGGGTGAGGGGCTTATTGGAAACTGTAAGCCCCCTTTAACAAGAGGGCCCCCAGATCCCGCCCCCCTATGTGAATGAGTATGAGTTACAATTTGTTTAGTGCCAAAAAGTAAGAAAAATCCCAAGACAGTTTTTTGACAAATCCTTTATTTGTGTCCCCCAACGTAAATCCATTGTCAACCACGATGCCTGCACACAGCCAGAACCCAAAAAACAAACAAAAATAAAGAGGTCCGCTCCTGAAGACGGCAGGCCACCGAATGCCTCCTTCGCCGTTTGACAGTTCTTATATAGATAAGGGACCTGGTGATGTTACAGACCAGTGCATGCTTGGTCAGTAACGTCACGAGGGGGCAGGACCACCAGGTGGCCCCGCCCTTATCTATATAAGAGCTGTCAAATGGTGAAGGAGGCATTCGACGGCCAGCCGTCCTCGGGAGCTTACCTCTTTTTTGTTTTTCAGGTTCCAGCAATGTGCGGGCGTCGTGGTTGACAATGAATTTACATCAGTGGACACTATTTTTTTATTTTTTAATAAAGGATTTGTCAAAAACTGCCCCAAAGCATCCACCCCCCATGTTGATGGCATGTGGTCTGGTATAGTTGGGGGGTCTCGCCCCCCCCCTTTCCTGACCTGCCAAGCTGCATGCTCGGATATGGGTCTGGTAAGGATTTTGGGGGAGATCCCATGCCTTTTTTTTACATTTTGGCATGGGGTTCCCCTTAAAATCCATACTAGACCCATGGCCTGGTATGGACTGGGTGGGGGGTTTTCTTGCCCTGCGCTGTTTTTTTCTTATTCTCATCAGCTGTTAGCGGGGAAGCCACTGACAGCTGATGAGTCATCGGTTGTGAAGAACACGGCAGTCAGATTCCCAGCCCGCTGCTTAGCAACCAGCTATTTGTCAAAGAAGAGCCTGGGGGTCCCCACCTTTTTATGCAATATTTACCTGCACATTTTTTTTTTCTTGATAAATACTGCCTAATCATTATTTTTTTCGTGAATTAGACTTTATTTACAGCATGTGATAATTTATGCAAATGAGTAACCTGATACCCTTATCGCATGTGGTAAAGCTTTGTGAATTGACCACCATGTGACTTAGGAACCAAGGAACCCAGCTACTCAGGAATCCAGTAATGTACAGTGGAGGCTAGAAGAAAGTCATGGCCTGAAGATTACACAAGGCTTCCTCTGGCCATACATTAGACAATTTCCTTGCACAATTTTCCTTTAGATTTACCAAAACCATATAATATGAGTTTAAACCTAATCACTTTCAATTTGTATGTCATCAGGCAGGCATAGTTGAAGGTAAATCTAAAGGAATTGAATAGGAAAAATGTATAATGTATGTGGTCAAATGGAGAAACAGGTGAGCAAAGGAAAGGTGTTTATATGCAGCTGAGGAGGGCAGAAATTAATTAAATCCTGTGCATTAATTCTCATAAGCAAAACAAAAGTTCACTTTTAGGTTGGTTCACACTGGTGTGATCAAAGACATTGCCTGTGGTTCGCACCACATTGCTGTGCTCATCACATGCAATGTCTGCTCAATGCGAATTCAGCCATACAAACTGTATGTCTGAAAGTGCATCGCATTTGCACCAAAAGGTGCAGGACCCTTTTTTTTTTTTGGTTTGCACTGGAATCAGATTGCATGGGTTTGTGCACATTTCACAGCTTGCACTGCGATATGTGAACCAATATGGGGTGTCATTAACTTGCAGCAGTTTGCAGATGCCTAGATTTCTCTAGGTTGAGAATCCAACCTAGGTATTCCAGGTAGCTGACTGTGGTGATCATGCTTTGGTCTAAGTGGGCTACCGACTAGTCTATCAAGAGTAGATCGTCTAGGTATGCTATAATTGTTATACCTTGGGCCCTTAATCTGGCTATAGTAGGGGCCAGGATCTTTGTAAACACTCGAGGTGCAGTAGCTAGACCGAAAGACAGAGCTACAAAATTGAAAATGAAGATTTTCTACCTCGAATAGTAGATATTTCTGGTGAGTGGGGAAAATCGGTACATGGAGGTATGCATCCTTGATGTCAAATGACGCCAGAAGTTCTCCTCCTTGTAGGATGGAGACTACTAATTGGATTGACTCCATGCAGGAACCGGTTTAAATCTTTGAGATCCAGAATGGGTCTGACATCTCCATTTGGTTTTGGCACCGTGAAAAGGTTTGAAAAAAACCCCAATCCCTGCTCTTGCATGGGGACCACCGAAATCACTTTTTGAGACAAAAGATGGTCCAATGCTTGAAAGGGAGACTTCTTTTTCTTTGGATCCTTGGGAATGTTTGATCTGAGAAAATGAGGAGATGTGGACTCTCGGAACTCTAGCTTGTACCCTAGAGCTATTGAAGAAGTCACCCATTTGTCTTGACACTGTTTCTGCCAGATCCTTGAGAACTGCAGAAGTTTCCCCCCACTTGAGCGAGCAGGGGCGTCTCTTCATAAGGAGGCTTTAGTATTTTGTTTTCTGGGTTTTCTCCCTCAGGACTTCTTTTGTCCCTGGGGTTGACCTCTTGAACCTGATGGCAGAGGCCGTCGTGACTGCCTGGAGGCTGATGCCCCTGGCACCGGAGAAGGAGCTTGTTTAAATGAAACATGTTTACTCCTCTTCCTAACTGGAAAAAGAGTACTTTTTCCACCAGAAATTCTTTGGATGTGTTTATCCAAATCATCCCCAAACAGCCGTTCACTGTAAAAAGGAAAACTAGCCAGGAGCTTTTTGCATGACGCCTCAGCTGACCAATTTTTCAACCGTAAGATTCTACGCATATGCACCAGCCCAAGCATAAGGCGCGAGGCCTGAAGAATAGAATCTCTCATGGCGCCTATTGCAAAACATAATGCTGCTAGTAGTTCAGCTAAATCCTGGGCCTGCTGATCAGGAAAAACCTTGAGCACCTGTTTAAACTGGTCTCTCAAGGATTGACATATACCAATTGCTGCCAGCGCAGGCTGAGTCACTGAACCTGCCAGAGAAAAAGTGTTTTTTAATAGTAATTCCAACTTTTTGTCCATTGGATCCCTAAGCATTTGAGCATTGTCTACCGGAAAAGTCAAACTTTTATTCACAGAGGATATAGCAGCATCAATTGCTGGTATCTCCCGCTTTTTAGTGAATTTCTCCTCCATAGGATAAAGTGTTGAAAACTTTTTAGGAGGAAAAAAATGTTTATCTGGGTGATCCCACTCAGAATACATAAGCTTTTCCAGCAATGAATGGACAGGAAAGGCATGCACAGCTTGAGGAGGCTTTAGCGAACCCAAACAAGAAGTGGGCTTATCAACCAACTCAGTTAAGGGTCGCAAAAATGTGGAACTGACCATCTCAGTAAGAGATTGCACCAACAATCTATCAGATTGTGAAGCTGATCCTTCCATGGTCCCCTGAGAGAAATTCATCTTCCCCCGCCCGAGATCCTCAGTTTGAGGGTCCTGGTTAATGGAAGGGGACCTGTCGCGTTTTGTCCCACATTGGGATGCGATTAAAGCCGCTAACCTATCTTCCAAACCTATCATGGCTGCAGAAAAAACCTCTTCAGTAATATAGACAGGGGCTGCAGTGTTGGAAACAATTGCAACATTTGACAGCCCTAATGGCTCACTCTGACCAACCACCTCAGATCTCTCAGGGGAGGATGCTATTGTAGAGATGAGTTTAGGATTTTTAGAGCTTGAAGGAGTCCCTCTTGAGCCCTTTTTTGGGGTGTTTCTACCTCCCTTTCTGACCATAGCCCAATGCACAAATGCAGAGGTACTACCAGAAGAAATCACACCCACTGCTTGAGCAAATAGTCCAGCAACCTCCGCTGCTATTAGTGCTCAGCCTGGTGCTTTAGTAAATGTGCCAAAGAAATGCCTGTGTCACCACTTACATGCCCCCTTTTTGCTCTTGTGTCCCTCCGACAGTTGCAGACAGCAAAATGGAGCTTTTTAAAAGTTCTCCCACACTGGACGTTGCCGCACTCCAACACCGCGCTAAGCCACACCCCCTCTGTACTCCCACCGCGCCCCCTCCTCTTTTTAAAAAAGAGCGTTTTCTGCACAAGATCGCAGGCCTCCGATCCGGAGGGATTGGTGATTGTGTGGGGGGGCGGCGAGGAGGCTGTAATAAACCGTTGTGCAGGCGGTGGAAAATGGAGCAGCATCCGCCGATCGTTTCTGGCTTCCCCCTCTATCCAGAGAGAGGGGGAAAACTTCTGTCCAAGTGGGGTGAGTTTTAGGAAAAAATCCCCCCCAACACCTTGCCTGGAACTGCTCGCCTGAGGGAAGTCTGCAGCTTCTACTGATTACAGAGTGATCTGAGGAAAGCATGAAAGGTATGTGCTCTATACACCTCCTAGTGGTGACTTTAGGCATGACAACATTTACTTTTAAATGGAGACGATTCATAAGAGAATTTAAATCTCCACTTACCTTTCCCGCCACAGGGATTCTGTGGTAAAACCAACAGACCCAATCTTCACCCCTCACGGTGGGCTCCATTAAAAAACCTTCAGGAACCGGGCCCCTTTTTATCGGGGATCCACACCCCTGGACCCGTAAAGCACCCGCCACGAAAATTTTATGGCTGAAAAAACCAAAGCACTGGATCCCGGGTCCAGCTATCTAAAAGAGAAGCATTACAGGCCAAACCTAGTTTCTTCCGCCATGAGGCTCGGGTACTATTAAATTCGGCCTAAAAAGACACTTTGAGTGGATCCGGTTGCATAGCCTGCCCCAGGAAGGAATATTCCAGTGGAGCTCAGCACAGCACATCTTTACTCGTGACCAACACCTAAGACACTGGCGAAAAAACTGAGGTACTCCCAGTAGTGCGAGGGGTTATATAGGGAGTGGACTTCTTGTCTTAGGGTGTGCCAGTGTCCATTACCTAAAGGTGGCCTATAACCCACATAGTAACTACTATGGCTCTGTGTCCCGTGATGTAGGATAAAGAAAAAAGAATTGTTGCTCTACATAAAGATGCCCTAAGCTATAAGAAGATTGCCAAGGCCCTGAAACTGAGCTGCAGCACAGCGGCCAAGATTATACAGTGGTTTAACAGGACAGGTTCCACTCAGAACAGGCCTTGCCATGGTCGACCAAAGAAGTTGAGTGCACATGCTCAGCGTTATATCCAGAGATTGTCTTTGGGAAATAGACGTATGAGAGATGTCAGCATTGCTGCAGAGGTTGAAGGGGTGGGGGGTCAGCCTGTCAGTGCTCAGACCATATGCCGCACACTACATCAAATTGGTCTTCTAAAGATGATGCACAAGAAAGCCTGCAAACAATTTGCTGAAGACAAGCTGACTAAGGACATGTCTTCAGCAAAATGTCTTGTGGTATGATGAGACCAAGATAAACTTATTTGGTTCAGATGATGTCAAGCGAGTGTGCTGGTAACCAGGTACAAATAAAAGTGTGTCTTGCCTACAGTCAAGCATGGTGGTGGGAGCATCATGGTCTGGGGCTGCATGAGCGCTGCCGGCACTGGGGAGCTACAGTTCATTGAGGGAACCATGAATGCCAACATGTACTGTGACATACTGATGCAGAGCATGATCCCCTCCCTTTCGGAGACTGGGCCGCAGGGCAGTATTCCAACATGATAACAGCCCCAAACACACCTCCAAGATGACCATTGCCTTGCTAAAGAAGCTGAGGGTAAAGGTGTTGGACTGGCCAAGCATGTCTCCAGACCTAAACCCTATTGAGCATCTGTGGGGCATCCTCAAACGGAAGATGGAGGAGCGCAAGGTCTCTAATAGCCACCAGCTCCGCGATGTCGTCATGGAGGAGTGGAAGAGGACTCCGGTGGCAACCTGTGAAGCTCCAGTGAATTCAATGCCCAAGAGGTTTAAGGCAGTGCTGGAAAATAATGGTGGCCACACAAAATATTGACACTTTGGGCCCAATTTGGACATTTTCACTTAGGAGTGTACTCACTTTTGTTGCCAGCGGTTTAGACATTATTGGCTGTGCGTTGCGTTATTTTGAGGGGACATCAAATTTACACTGTTATACAAGCTGTACACTCACTACTTTATATTGTAACAAAGTGTAATTTCTTCAGTGTTGTCAAATGAAAAGATATAATAAAATATTTACAAAAATGTGAGGGGTGTACTCATTTTTGTGAGATACCGTATATACATAGTACCCCACGTTAATTCACTTGGGGTATTGTAAACAAGTTTTTTTGTGTATATGCATGTATGTGTATATACAGTATGTATACATTTTTTTGTTATTTACTTTTTATGTTATCTCTTGTTATCTGTTTCTACAATGTCAATCTGATGCATGGTATCGCCTTGCGACTAGTGCCATTTTTGTTGTTCTGCATTTGGCTGCCAGTGTTCGCCTCCCACTCATCATTTGTTTTTTCTTCAGCTAAATATAACTAGTGGATAGTCCATGCAGTAAGCTGATGAAGAGGCAAGAATGCCTTGAAATGCTTCCCTTCTGCACATGCACCACAAGTGACTTTGGGCGGAGGAGGTCCTATGGTCACAGCTGCACTTCTTGGTTTTGCACAGCATCTCCTGGTATCTGCAGCAATGCTGGTATCCGGGTCTTGTCCATTCCCCCCATGCCTGTTGCCAAGGCTGGGTGTTTGCTACCATCTGTTGTCAGCTTCTCACTTTACACTTCCACCACATCCATCCACCTCTACCTAGCCAGTTTTGTGAGTGCATTTTTTTTGTTTTAATATATTTATATGATTTTAGTCAATATTACACTGTGGAGTGTCTGCAGTGTGTTCTGACTCTCCTATTTATATCTTGGATGGAGTGTCCTCTCCTGGTTACTCAGCAGCAACACCCGCATAGTCAGAATAGTTGGTCTATAATTGTTTTGGGTTTCTCATGTTCAGTGGCGGGCGCTACATTAGGGGTGCAGGGGCGCCACGCCCCTAATCCATGCGCCTGGCCCCTCTACATGCAGGCTGCCAGATGCATGAATTTCAATGGGGTTTTTTTTGTTGGAGCACATGATTAGAGCCTAAGGCTCTAATTGGCTTAAAAAAAAGGGTGGGCTCTTGACGCAGATCACTGCACCCTGAGCCCACCCATTTGTGTGACAATAGCAAATTAATATTCACTATTGTCTTCCTGCTTCACCTCCCGGTGAATCAGGAAGCGTGTTTTAAGACCTGATTGGCAGGGAGAAGAAGTGGGGGGGGGGGCGTTTGTTTGGTGCCCGCCCCTAAAAATGGAGCACCAGCCGTCACTGCTCACGTTGCCTCTACAATTTTTTCTCATCATATTTATTGCTACTGTCTTGTTTATGTGTCCTTATGTCATATGTTCACACTTTCTTTGACAAATTGCACAGATGTTTACTGGTGCTAAGTGCTATTGATTCTCTGACACACGGAATGTCCTTTTTTTTCCTTTTTTGCACAGTAGTTTTTTGGATAAGTACTACGAGTGGCTGTTTCAATACATGTTAAACTGGTATGATCTACTTTTGGCACGTTTAGAAAACTCACTCAAAAAATGTTATGCAGACATTAATACAATGCATGCTTGTAGGCAGTAAGTAGCACAAAAGGGCTACACAAAAAGCAACAGCAATGAGGTGCATGAAAATGTGAAAAATAGGTAAAGTGGCATGCTTGTGGGACTTTTGTATGCAAAGGCAAAGATACAAAGTAAACAACTTGGGAGGGAGGCTGAAGGTAAGAATTTTGCTAAGTGGCTGCCACATTTAAAGGACGGGCCTTCAAGGCTCTTAGGTACTATAATCATGAAAAGCACTTAAAGCCGTATTAAACCCAAAACCAAAAATGTTACATATTGCAGCTTACTAGTCAATAGATGTGGTGACTGCATTAATTTTGTTTTCTTAGGATTTTCTCCCCTCTGTTTTCACCTGGTGATATGGCCAGTAACACACCTTCTGTATTACAGTGCCTCCACTCTGGATGAAGGAGCACAGGGGTACCATTGCAAAACAGCATTGTCAGTCTGGGGGAGGGGAGTGGTAGATGCATCAGCAGATATAAAAACAAATTGGAGCCTCACTTTAGCTAATATTTTAAAAGCAGTTACAGAAAACAGTTTTGTTCCTTTTGGGATAAAGGTTTTATTTAAATAAATGTAAGCACCCCTGCCAGTGTTTGTCTTATCTCTGTAATTGATACATTCTGCTGGAGAGCTTGTTCTTTTAGAGAACAGACTTAATAAGCAGATTACCAAATGAAAATAGAAGAAAGAAAGCATAAAATAGAAAATGAATGCAGCCATCATCTCTGGGTTTAATACTGCTTTATTATATTGGTTAAAGGCTAAATTATAAAGTGATATGTGTGTGAGTTATGATGTCAAACTGATGAACTTGTGAACCCAGTAGAAATACTAAATAACGTATTTCACATAACTACTGAAAAGTAAGAAGATATAAGGTCGTTGACATTGCCTTACAAGAAATCCCCAGTTAGACCGCTATCACACTGGGGCGCTTTGCAGGCGCTACATCGCTATAAATAGCGCCTGCAAAGCACCCTGAAAGAGCCGCTCCTGTGTCTTCAATGTGAAAGCCACGAGGGCTTTCACACTGGAGCAGTGTGCTGGCAAGACGGTAAAAAAAGTCCTGCCAGTAGCATCTTTGCGGTGGTTTTATCCCTTTCTCGGCCGCTAGCAGGGGAGTAAAACCGCCCCGCTAGCGGCCGAATACTGCTGCTAAAACGATGGTAAAGCGGCGTCGTTTTACCACCGACGCCACCCCTGCCCCATGTGAAAGGGGCTTTAAAGAGGCCACTACTGGTAATGAGGTCACTCCAGGTGAAGAACCATCTATCACTGTACATGATGTCAAATGGATATTCATCTTCATGTTATCTGAATAAGTCAACTGCTTGGAAATGAAGGACTATTATGTATTAACTACAGTGGCGGAACGATCGCAGCAGTCACCCATGCGACCAAGCCCTAGCGTTCCGCCACTCTGGGGGGGCCCAAAAGCCCGGTCTGTGGATCCATGGCAGGGCTACTGGCTACAGTTGTAAGTGGAGAGTGTCTGTTCCACTCTCACTTACACTGCCCAGACAGAGTCAGTACTGACAGCCTGCTCTCCCCCCCTCTCCTTGCATGGACAGGAGAGGAGAGAGAGTTAGACCTACTCCTCTTCCCGTCCCTGTCCCCCTGTGTGTTCCCGTGGATTGGAGTGTGGACGGGAAAGCTGGGGATGAGTGGGCGGGATAGCCGGGGATGAGTGGGCGGGGGAGCCCAGCAGCCGGGAACAGCATGAAGAAAGAACGTGGATATGCAGACTGCATGAGCCTCCCTCCTTCTTGGGGTGTGTAGGTTCATATCCATCCATCCACCCCCTCCCTCATCTCTCCTGCCTCTGAATAAGTACAATAATGTAAAGGGACCCTCAGATTTAAGAAGTACTCCACAGACTCTGATGTAAAGGGGTCTTTGGTGAGAAGAGAAGAAACAATAACAATGAAAAATTCCTTTAAATATAGTGCCTGGGTGGGTCCCCTTAGTCTGCCTGTAAAGTGGCATATCTGTACCGTGTATAGAACCTACTGCAGCAAAAATGAAATTTTCCCTGCAAGCTTCTTCATTTTATAAACAACGGCTTGGGGAGCCAGTCTGTATGATAAGGCCACAATTTAGTGCACTCGGAACAAGATTAGAGATTTTTGGGATACATTCTGGTGTCTATTTCGCAGACTTTGGATAGAAGTAACAGCACCCACAAAGCTAAGCAGTGTAGACAGTCTTGCAGAGATTTCAGATCCAGAAAACACTTAATCAGCAACATCAGCATCAGGGGCTTGATAGCTGCTGCTAATCTAGGAATGATTAATTTTGATAAATGTCAGCCGGTCAACAGAGTCTGTGGACAGATGCACTCTTTTATCTTTCACAAAACCTCCGGCAGCACTAAATGCCTGTTCAGAAAGCACGTTGGATGCAGGGCAGCCCAGCAGCTCAACTGCATACTGGGCAAGTTCTGGCCAGTGGTTTATTCTCATGACCTATTAACCCAGTGGATCGTCAACTGGAAAGCTCTTCGTGTCTGTTTTCGCCCCTAGATAATCTCCCACCATATAATGGAGATGGGACAGAAAACCATCTCTTAAGGTTTGACATATGTCTTCCTCTGCTTCAATACCTCCAAAACTGCCAGATGCCTCCTCTTCTCTTGTGTGTTCTGTGGTGTCGCAAGAATGGTGTCTGCAGAAAGCAGGCTTTGAGAGGAAAGGAAGTCTCTGCCTCGAGCCTGTCCATAATGCCACACAGAGTCTGCTCCAGCAGGAACAAAACAGGGATTGTATCACTGATGCATGCATTGTCACTCACCATCCTTGTTGCCTCCTCAAATGAAGACAGTACAGTGCATGCATCCTTTATCAGCAGCCATTGGTGTAGGGAAAAAAAGCAGAGGTGCCCTGAGCCTCTCGTTGTGCCATACTCACACAGGTACTTGTTAACGGCCCTCTGCTGCATGTGCAGCCGCTGAAGGATTGCCAAAGTTGAATTCCACCTGGTAGGCATGGTTCCTCCCGCTGAATTTTAGCCAACTGAGCACTGGCTGTGTATGACCTCTTGAAATGGCTACAGACTCTTCTGGCCTGCTTTAGCAGATTTTCCAACCCTGGGTACCTGTTTAAGAAATGCTGCACCACCAAATTGAGGACATGTGCCAAGCATGGCACATGTGTCAACTTTCCCTGTCGAGAGGCAGACAGGAGGTTAGTGCCATTGTCGCACACCACTATTCCTTGCACTGGCGTGGCGTGAACCACCTCTGAGCTTGCTCCTGTAGAGCTGAAAGAATCTCTGCTCCGGTGTGGCTCCTGCCCCCTAGACAGACCAACTGAAGCACTGCATTGCATCTTTTAGCCTGACCCATTAAATAGCCCCTTGAATGCTTAGGTGGTTCATAGGACCATTCAGCAGAGGAGGGAATGGAGGAGGGGGTGGAGCTGACAAATCTCGCATCATAACTACTAGCTGTATGGAGATTTGGAGGCAAAACAAGCTGCAGCACTGAGCCCTGTCCTGCATCTTTCTGAGTTGCAAGCAGAGTTCCCCATGTGATGGTACAGGGCTGGAATTTCCTTACGTGCAAATAAATAGGGACTGGGAACCTGCCACTGTGGTACAGCACATTCTTCAAATTCACAGAGGGGGGGCAGAATCTACCAAACAGAAAGGCAAGCTATTTTTTTAAACTGCATCAGCTGGGGCAGAAACATTTGCCTGCTATACTCTACAGCTGGTGGTGTGCTGCTGGTAAACATGCTGCAAGGACCTGTTACACGCTTCGCTATACCAACATCCCTGTCAGTGAAGGCTGCTGAGAGGTCATGAGATATAGTGGGGGTAGACCTGAAAGGTGAGGAGGAGCAGAATTGTGTCCCTTTTGTGTGGCTTTCAGGTGTTCTTGCCAATGGGCTGAGCGGTGGGAGGTTAAATGCCTTTCAAGCATTTGATACCCAAATGGCTGGTGTTTTTGCCACACTTGATCTGCTTGAGGCAAAGTTTGCAAATTGAAATAGTGCGATCGGCTTCACATGTGCTAAAAAAGGCTAAGACAGCTGAGCTGTGGGAAGTGGGCCGGGAGATAACAGCTTCACAATGTGATGGAATAGGGTGGCTTCTCTCTACTCTTCCATGATGGCTGCCTCGTTGGGGTTGTGCCTCACCCTCCCCTTCCTCCTCTGCTCTATCTGGCACCCAAGTTGTGTCAGTGACGTCATCATCATCCCCTCCATCCTCATCATCACTGGGGCAAACTTGGCAATACTGCAGCTGGGGGAACATGACAATTTGTTGTTTACCAGTCTCCCTTCTCTGTAGGTTTATGTTCCTACCTTCCTCAACCTCAGAACCAACATTAGAATCAAGTAATGCCTGTGCATTGTCATGAAGCAAGTGGCTGACACTGTGTTCAAATAACTCGGCTGACTTCTCCATGCATGATTCTGGGACTTTAGCAGGAATAGCTGTGGACAAGGAGGCAGAATAAGCTTCTCTGTCTCTGCTTGGGTGATAGAGGATGAGTAGGGATGAGCCGAACACCCCCCGGTTTGGTTCGCACCAGAACATGCGAACAGACCAAAACTTCGCACGAACGTTAGAACCCCATTGAAGTCTATGGGACTCGAACGTTCAAAATCAAAAGTGCTCATTTTAAAGACTAATTTGCATGGTATTGTCCTAAAAAGGGTCTGGAGACCTGGGTCCTGCCCCAGGGGACATGGATCAATGCAAAAAAAAGTTTTAAAAACAGCTGTTTTTTCGGGAGCAGTGATTTTAATAATGCTTAAAGTGAAACAATAAAAGTGTAATATTCCTTTATTACCTGGGGGGTGTCTATAGTATGCCTGTAAAGGGGCGCATGTTTCCCGTGTTTAGAACAGTCTGACAGCAAAATGACATTTCAATGGAAAAAAAGTCATTTAAAACTACTCGCGGCTATTAATGAATTGCCGGTCCGACAAAACACATAAAAGTTCATTGATAAAAACTGCATGGGATTTCCCCACAGGGGAACCCGAACCAAAATTTTAAAAAAACTGGCGTGGGGGGTCCCCCTAAATTCCATACCAGGCCCTTCAGGTCTGGTATGGATTTTAAGGGGAACCCCGCGCTAAAATTTTTTTAAAAATTGGCGTGGGGTCCCCCCAAAAATCCATACCAGACCCTTATCCGAGCACACAACCTGGCAGGCCACGGGAAAAGAGGGGGGACGAGAGAGCTCCCCCCCGAACTGTACCAGGGCACATAAATTTTGGTGTGGGGTTCACCTTAATATCCATACCAGACCTGAAGGGCCTGGTATGGAATTTAGGGGGACCCCCACGCACATTTTTTCAAAATTTTGGTTCAGGGTTCCCCTGTGGGGAAATCCCATGCAGTTTTTATCAATGAACTTTTATGTGTATTGTCGGACCGGCAATTCATTAATAGCCGCGAGTAGTTTTAAATGACTTTTTTTCCTTTGAAATGTAATTTTGCTGTCAGACTGTTCTAAACACGGGAAACATGTGCCCCCTCACAGTGCCATGGGAATGTCTGCCTCTCCTTCTTGGCCTCCCAGACATGATGGGGGGGGCATATTACCGAAATGTAATAGAGACAAGGAAATGTGTACATGGATGCATTTTAATCAACCGAAAGTGGTGTTTGGTGCACTTTAACTTGAATATTCACTACACAAACACACTCCACTGATGCACTACAATATACTGCAGCAAAACGGCACTGATGCACTTCAATATATTGCAGAGAAAGTGCACTGACGCACTTCAATAAACTGCAGTAAAAGTGCACTAACGCACTTCAATATATTGCAGTAAAAGTGCACTGATGCACAATATACCCCAGTAAAACTGCCCTTACACTCTACACTAACACACTTCAATATACTGCAGTAAAACTGCCCTGACACTCTACACAAACACACTTCATATACTGCAGTAAAACTGCCCTGACACTCTACACAAACACACTTCATATACTGCAGTAAAACTGCCCTGACACTCAACACAAACAAACTTCATATACTTACTGCAGTAAAACTACACTGACACACTTCAATATACTGCAGTAAACCTGCCCTGACACCCTAAACTGACACTACAGTAAAAATGAACAGTTACACTACACTCACGCTGCACTATCTCTATATTCACACTACACTGATACTTTACACTCACAATAGAATCACAATAGCACACTAACTCGCTAGCAGCAATGAACAGAGCCCTCTACCTCTATCTTTAAAAGTGGAAAAGAGCACTAATGCACTTTAATGTACAGTAGTAAACCGACACTTATGCACTTCAATATACTGCAGTAAAAGTGCACTGACGCACTTCAATATACTGAAGTAAAAGTGCACCAACATACTTCAATATACTGCAGTAAAAGTGCATTAACGCACTTCAATATACTGCAGTAAAAGGGCACTAACCGACTACAATATACTGCAGTAAACCTGCCCTGACACACTAAACTGACACTACGATAAAAATGAATGGTTGCACTACACTCACGCTGCACTATCACTATATTTACACTACACTGATACTTTACACTCACAATAGAATCACATTAGCACACTGTAGCACACTAACTTGCTAGTAGCAATGAACAGAGCCCTCTATCTCTACTACAATATCACACTGCAAATGGCTACTCTGAGAAGGAACCTTTTATAGTGTGGGTGGGTCTATGAGCAATGAGCCATGATTGGAGAGAGTCATCATGACTGTGTCCAATCATGGCTCTGACAGTGCTATGTGCCCTGATTGGGCAAAGCCATCATTGCTTTAGCTAATCGGGGCTTCCAATGCACTGTGTGGTGCTCGGCAGGCCGAACAAATAGTTGAACCCCCCGACAGTTCAGGTGTTCAACCAAATGGACGAACAGGCAATGTTCGGGTCAAACATATGTTCAGCTCAAACTGTTCGTCCAACACTAGTCGTGAGTCCGATGTATATGCTCATACTGCCAATTAAAGTAGACACTCGGTGGACCTAAGAGCCCTTTCACACTGGGGCGGTTTGCAGGCGCTATTGCGCTAATAATAGCGCCTGCAAACCGACCCGAAAGTGCCGCTGCTTGCATTCCAGTGTGAAAGCCCCGAGGGCTTTCACACTGGAGCGATGCGCTGGCAGGACGGTAAAAAAAGTCCTGCCAGCAGCATCTTTGGAGCGGTGAAGGAGCGGTGTGTATACCTGAAGGCAGGGAGCTGTTTCCTTTCTTTTTCCATTGTGTTGCCATCGGTGCTAATGTGGTTCAGGTCATCCATTAATCCATTAAGGATGAGCTCCGGCATTTTTGCACAGTGTCGGCACTGTGCTGCACTAATCACAGGCAGTGAGACATTTCCCAATCTCTGCAGCTGCGCATCGGGACAATGTCTCACTGCCTGTGATTAGCGCAGCGCAGTGCTGACTTCCTGGCGGGCTCTGCACGTGGGCAGTGCGAACACGCCAGAGCTCATCCTTATCATCCATTCTCCACAAGCCACCCAGATGATGTTACTCCCTCCCTACCTGGATGTCAGTGTGGTATCATTTTTTTCTTTTAATATCATAACATTCAATAATTTTAATTGCTACGTGCGTCTACGCTTTTATGGCTGATTGCTGCATCCTTCTTAATATCCCACAGTTCATTCTCAGACTTTTGCATTGGTTAGTTACCGTTCTTGTGCAATAAACTAGCTTTCTGATTTTACCCATAGAGCGCTGCCTTTTGTGTTTTTTATCTTCTATTATCCATTTTCCAGTGGTCGGCAGGTGCACTGGGTTGCAGTCCAATTTATACTCTCCCGGGTCCCATATCTACATACCCGACTGACAGCTTTTAGCGTTTAAGGAACTTAGTGTTTGTTTTGCTATTTGTCAAATGAAAAATGTGTGGCAAAATACATGTCTGTTAAGTGCATTTGGGGTGCCATTAACAATGAATGGCACCCAAAATCACATTGCGTATTTTGACAGCAATTTGGAATCGTGAAGAATTGCGCAATTCTGCCAACAATTCTGCATTGCTCAGATGTGAATGGGTCCTAAAAGAAAATATATTATAACTATACTGTGTGTGTGTTTGTACTATGTGTGTGTGTGTGTATATACCGTATTTATCGGCGTATAACACGCACTTTTTTCCCCTTAAAATCAGGGGAAAATCGTGGGTGCGTGTTATATGCCAATCCCCCGCTGATTGTGAGCCTCTCGGCTGCTTTCGGGCGTTCTCGGCGGCTTTCGGCCGTTCTCACAGTCCCGCGTGAGCGTCCGAAAACTGCCGAGAGTGGCCGAAACCTGCCGAGAGCGGCCGAGAGCAGCCAGAAAGCCGCCCAGTGCTGCCGGGAACGGGCGAGAACGGCCGAAAGCCGCCGAGAATGGACAAGAGTGGCCGAGAGCCGCCGAGAACGGCCAAGAGCTGCCGAAAGCCACCGAGAATGCCGACGCCATTTTTAACGACTTCAATACCGGCGTATTGTCACATGACGGCCACAGATGGGATCTCCCATCCTGGGTGGCCATCATATGACGTCCTGGGCTTCCCGGCCGTCTAGGGGGCGCGCCCGCACCCGCCACGTTGCTCGGGACCCGGTGCGATGTCCGTCGGGCACCCGCGATTGCCCGTTAACCGAGCAGGACCGTGGATCTGTGTGTGTGAACACACAGATCCACGTCCTGTCAGTTGAGAGGAGACCGATCTGTGTTCCCAGTACAGAGGAACACCGATCGGTCCCCACCCCCTACAGTTAGAATCACTCCCCTAGGAAACACATTTGACCCCTCGTGTCCCCCTAGTGGTTAACCCCTTCCCTGCCTGTCACATTTATACAGTAATCAATGTAATTTTATAGCATTGATCGCTGTATAAATGTGAATGGTCCCAAAAATGTGTCAAAAGTGTCCGATGTGTCCGCCATAATGTCGCAGTCACGAAAAAAATCGCAGATCGCCGCCATTACTAGTAAAAAAAAATAAATAAATAAAACTTTTTTTAAAATGCCATAAATCTATCCCGTATTTTGTAGACGCTATAACTTTTGCGCAAACCAATCAATATACACTTATTGCGATTTTTTTTTTTACCAAACATATGTAGAAGAATACATATCAGCCTAAATTGAGTAAAAAAAATTTTTTTTTTTAAAATGGGGATATTTATTATAGCAAAAAGTATAAAATATTGTGTTTTTTATAAAAATTGTTGCTCTTCTTCTTTTGTTTATAGCGCAAAAAATAAAAACCGCAGAGGTGATCAAATACCACCAAAAGAAAGCTCTAATTGTGGGGAAAAAAGGACGTCAATTTTGTTTGGGTACAGCATTGCACGACTGCGCAATTGTCGTTTAAAGTGCAACAGCGCTGAAAACTAAAAATTGGTCTGGGAAGGAAGGGGGTGAAAATGCCCTGTATTGAACCGGTTAAACGGGAGTTCAGTGTACTGACAAGTAAATGACACAGGGGCAAGGCTGCAATGATGGACACTGAGAAGGCTGCAATGATGGACAAGGCTACAGCTGAACACTGACAAGGCTACACTGACAAGGCTGCAGATGGACACTGATAAGGCTGCATTGATGGGCATTTAAATGTAAGTTTTTTTCCTTAACCTCCCTGGCGGTATGATTATTTCGGATTTTAGGTGTTGAAAGCGGTACAATTATTTTGCATGGAAATTTGGCGTTTTATATTGTAGGTCTGTAAATCTTAACAATAACACACTTAAATCTGTCCAAACCAGAGTCTAGTAGATATCCCGGGTATGATAAAGTTTGAAACACAAAAACATAAATTATAATATAATAAATAAAAATAAATAATAAAAAAAAATTTAAAAAAATAGTAATAAAATACATTTCCCCACAATTCACTATCGCTCAATTCTGCAAGTGTTCTAATTTACTATCGCTGTTTTCTAGCTGGTCTAAAGCCACTTTTGACGTAAAGGGACACTTTTTGGTTGCTATGGACAATCTCCAGTTTCCAGGCAGAAAGAACAGTGTATATCATGTAAAACTGCATGCAGGGCATGGGCCAAAGCACTGGGGACAAAAGGGATGTGAAATCATTTCATATAGTACTGTAATCTGTAAGATTATAGTACTGTATGTGTTATGATTTTTACTTTTTTTTAATTTGCCGCCAGGCTCCTCCCCCGTGTGTCGCGCCGCTCGCAGGGAACGGAGCCTGGCACGGAGAGGCTTCGGAGGAGGACGGAGCCCTCGGACACTGCGGGTGACATCGCAGGATCCCGGGGACAAGGTAAGTAACGCCGCCCCAGGATCCTGCAATGCGATCCCGAGTGTGGCTTGGGGTTACTGCTAATGGTCCTGAATTTTAACTCCGAGCCACACTCGGGAAAACCACCAGGGAGGTTAAACTTCCCTCCTAAAAGTTTTTTTCCTTAAAATACCGGCGTGTGTTATATGCCGATAATTACCATATATATATATATATATATATATATATATATACAGTATATATATATATATATATAGGAAATATATATGTATATAAAACACATATATACACACATAAAAATATATATAGTTATTATTTATATCAATCTTTTAGGTTGCTGTTGCTGATATTAGGAAGAAAGAGGCCTTCTTCCTCACATCACAGCGACTTCTCACCCATATTCTCCACATCTGAGCTGGAGAATCTGGGACGGAGATATTTTACAGAGATGGCCAGTGAGATCTTCAGATCTCACCTTCATAAAGTAGTCATCTGTGTAAAAGTGAATGACAGAAGGGTTTGTTCTGTGATGAGAATTAATAAAGGGGGCACAGTATGGGCCCACTTTCCTGATGCTGTGGCCTCCCCACCCAGGGTTAATTAAATCAGCTTAGTGTTACACAGTATAGCTATAGGGGGGTTTTGTATTTAAGGAGGCTTTCCCCTTTAGGGAAAATCCCCTTTAGAAAGTGTAAATAGGGAATTCGGGATGACCCAGTCAGAACCCTGGGAAGGTTCTGGAACACCTGGGAAAGGTTATATAAAGGTTCCAAGAGAGGGGTTCTCCCTCTTTCCTGTGGTACTGAAAGAAGACAGGAGATCAGCAAGAAGACAGGTAATCTTAGAGCTGCTGCTATGATGTCCATAGTCAGTCAGCTCCTTGAGAAGGCAGGCAAGGAGGGAGGAGAAGCATTGCTGCAGCACTGCCATAGTTGCCAACGTTGTAAAAAAATTTATAGGGACACTTTTTTGACTGAAGGCGGAGTCTTATTATAATTAGTGGGACGGGGCATGCGTTTGTAGGCGTGACATAGCAAAAAAAGAAAAATGTGGCACGGCTACGCCGATGAATGGGCGTGGTTTATGTGAAATAGTGGGCGTGGCTTATATGGGCATGGTTTAAATGTCCAACTGTCCCGGGAAATTCAGGACAGTTGGTAAGTATGCACTGCTTGGCTCTAGCAGAGTGTGAAGAGAAAGTGCAGTCTGAGAGGTGTCATGGTTCCGGATGGGGAGCCGGCACAGCTTTTGAGTTCGGGGCGGAGAGAACAGGAACCTGCCCAGCTTTCAAAACAGAGGAGGAGCGCGCCAGGAGTAGCCAGGCTGCGGAAGAAGCCGAAGACATTTGGGTGCCGTCGGAAAGAGCTGAAGAAGATGGCGGCGGCCGGGCAACTCGGAGTCACCGAGTCAGCAAGCAACAGCGGACTTCTCGGTCGCCTGCAGGCAGGGTTGGATGGCGGGGCCAGCCTCAACAGCCCGCTAATTCAGCAAGGCCCGCCCTGCAGCATTCAGTACCACAGCACAGCTCTCAATATGCAGAGGTGCAACAGCAAGTACAGGCTGGGCAGGCACTACAAGTCCCAGACCCTAGATTTCTGCTGGAGGAGGAGGTTCAGCAGCACATGGTACAGCCTCCAGCAGCTGGTGAGTTATAACATTTAAGTATTTTGTCTGGCTTAGTAGGCTCTCTCTCCTCTCTTGTTCAAACGCTCTAATGTGCTGGTTTTAATATGGGCATTCACACAGACACGGTTTAATGCCTGAGCCATTACACCCAGCTGCGCCTGCAAGGGTTAATGTCCCTGAAGCATGCATGAAGGATGCTATGCCCTGCGAGATGTCTCCTCTGGGTTACCACTTAAGTTTAGCGGTTAAAGAAAAAATTTGGAAAGGTGAATTCGTAGATATCCTTTCTCTCCTGCCTTTTCATAAGAATTTCATGGCTAGAACTGACAAAGGGGAAGAATGGAGCGAGGGGGACAGGCGCAGGCCAATCCCCAGGTCCTTTAATAATTGGCAACAGGCTTATTGCATTTATTCGGGCGTTATGGCGGAAAAGCACCCCAAATTATGCAGGGGCCTTTTCCAGCATTTGGACCACATCCTGGAAGCCTACAAGAATTTTGGGGGACTGGGGTGGTTCTATTATGATGAGTCATTCAGACAAATATTGTCCATTCACTCGTTGCTTAGATGGGGAATGAAGGACGTGGGTCTGTGGCTCAATTGATATTGATATAAGGCAATTTGTACCCAAGCAGGCCATGGTTAACCCTTCAAATGCGGCTTTTAAAAAATGCTGTTCAATGACAGCCAATGCCGTTGGAATGCTTCTTGCAAATACAAGCACAAGTGCTCATTCTGTGCAGGAGCGCATCCGGTGATGAAATGCTTTAATTTTGGGGGACTGGGGTGGTTCTATTATGATGAGTCATTCAGACAAATATTGTCCATTCACTCGTTGCTTAGATGGGGAATGAAGGACGTGGGTCTGTGGCTCAATTGATATTGATATAAGGCAATTTGTACCCAAGCAGGCCATGGTTAACCCTTCAAATGCGGCTTTTAAAAAATGCTGTTCAATGACAGCCAATGCCGTTGGAATGCTTCTTGCAAATACAAGCACAAGTGCTCATTCTGTGCAGGAGCGCATCCGGCGATGAAATGCTTTAAGAGGAATGCGAATGTTGGTCTGAGTCAAGCGCAAAAGGATATTTTTCCCAAAAGCCTGCACTCCAGTGAGGCTGGAAAAAATGCGCCCATGGTTGGACAGACATCTAAACAAGGAGAAGACATGTTTTCTAATTGAGGGATTTGCTAATGGCTTTCCATTGCCTTCCTTTTTGGGAGAGGGGTGTAAAGTGGTTGGTAATTTAAAATCTGTGAATCGGTTTCCTCAGGTGGTTTGGGATAAGTTGCGCAAAGAACTTGCAGAATGGAGAATTGAAGGGCCTTTCGAGCAACCGCCCTTCAATAATTTTCGTATTTCCCCTTTAGGTGTGGTACCTAAGCGAGAGCCCAACGCTTTCCACATCATTCACCATTTGTCTTTCCCGAAATTCGATTCGTTGAATGATAAAATTGATGGTGCTGCATGCTCCATTTCATATGCAACATTTGAGTATGCAATTAGCAAAATCAGGCCGTTTGGCCCTGGGGTACTTTTGGTAAAAGCCGATATTAAAGCAGCTTTTCGCTTATTGCCAATTTCCCCGGCGGCTTTCAATTCCTTAGGCTTTTATTTTGAAGATCATTATTTTTTTGATAAATGTCTCCCAATGGGAAGCTCGCTGTCGTGCTCGTATTTTGAAAACTTTTGCACGTTTCTTCATTGGGTTCTTTGCGAGCAATCCAGTTCGGATAGTGTAATACACTATCAGGACGATTTTTTATTTATTGGGCCTTCGGATTTCACTCGCTGTTTGGACCTGTTGCAGACATTTCGGTTGATGTCTCAGTGTTTTGGCATTCCACTGGCAGAGGAAAGAACGTGTTTGCCCATCACGTCCTTAGAATTCTTGGGCATCAAAATAAATACCTGTAGGATGGAATTTTGTTTGCCTGTGACAAAACTAAAAAAATTGACGTTTTTGATTGCGGGAGCATTGATGAAGAAGAAGATATGGGTAAGAGAGATTCAATCTCTCCTAGGCATCCTGGCATTCGTGTGCAGGATTATGCCGGTTGGCAGGATCTTTTCCCAACTCCTTTACCTTTGCATTTCGGGCCTGAAATTGCCCCTGGCTCACATTAGGTTGACCAGTCCTCTCAAAGAGAATTTAATGGTTTGGTCCAATTTTCTGGATTGTTATAATGGACAGTCCTTTTTCTAGGCCGATTTTATTCCTGCCCCGGATTTCCGTTTGTTTACGGATGCTGCTGGCTCCAAAGGCTTCAGTGCTATCTGGAAATTACATTGGTGCTGCGCGGCATGGTAAGTGAGGATGCGTGCCACCAATAACGTGGTCATGTTGGAGTTGTTCCCAATTCTAGTGGCATTGGAGTTATGGGGCCCTGATTTTGCGAATAGACGCATTCTGGTGGAAACGGATAATAAGGGCGTGTTATATGCAGTAAACTGCCTCTCGTCAAGTTCCTGGTTGGTGATCAAAGTGCTTAGGCAGGTAGTCTTTCGATGCTTAAAATTCAATATTTGGCTCAAAGCTAGGTATACTCCAGGTGTCTTGAATAATATTGCAGATTCTCTGTCTCGGTTTCAGAAGGACCGTTTCTGGTTTTTGCTTGCAGAGGCAGACGAGGAGGGCATCCCTTGCCCAGAGCATCTGTGGAAAGTGATATGACAGAGGTGTCAGCAGCAATTAGGGGTTTGCTAGCGCCCAAGACCTGGTCCTGTTACTTGACTGCTTGGAGTAAGTGGTTGGCATTCGCCACCTCCGAAGGTTTCAGCGCTATTAAACCATCTGGGGAATCAGTTTTGGCTTTCTTGTCCCTTTTAATGTGGCAGCATCTTTCTTGCAGTCAGGTGACGAAAACACTGGCTGGCATTTCCTTTATCTGCAAGCTGATGGGTTTCTCTGTGAAACAGGCACTGCAGGGTTACAAGAGGACGACTTTTGTCTCAGATAGCAGAAGACCGATCTCTCTTGACATACTTGGTGGCCTTTGCAGGGTTACACGGTTGTTTGCTCTCAGCCTATGAAGCTTTACTTTTCCAAACTGCCTTTGTACTATCTTTTTTTGGTGCATTCCGCATCTCGGAATTGGTGCTGGTAAAAAAGCAGGGTAGTTCTGGAATTTGGTATGACCAAGTGTTGGTTGACCACTCAGGAGTGCATATTTGGCTACAATGTTCCAAAACAGATCAATGTGGTAAGGGTAGGTTGGTCAACATCCATTCGAATAGCAATGCCTCTCTGTGCCCAGGAGCTTTGGTTCGACAATTTATGGGGGCTAGGCCTACCGGGGTGGGGCACTTCCTTGTCCATTCTGATTTGTCCCCCCTTACCAAGTACCAGTTCGATGCAGTCTTCCACAAATGCTTAGCGCATATGGGATTAAGCAAATTTAAGTCCTTCACTCACTCTTTTAGGATAGGCGCAGCTTCAGAGGCAGCCCGTAGGGGATTACCGGAATCAGACATTAAGGAATTAGGGAGGTGGAAGTCAAAATGTTTTCCATCTATATGTTCGACCTAATTTTTTGTTTGAATCTTACAGGTATGCAACATACGGTGTTGATTCTGGGATATTCGTTTGTGTATTGGGCTAGAAAAAGAGCGGCTCAACGCAGTTATTCATTGAATTTGTCCTTACAGCCAGAATCCTTTCAGTTATATTGGAAGGGGATAAGAGGCCTTCAGTGGTATCAGCTTTCTTTTTATTTATCCAGGTTATGCCATAGTTGGCCAGCACCCACTATTTTAGTTATTCACTTAGGGGGTAATGATGTAGGAAACTTGAGAACATTGGACTAGCTGTTCATGACAAAGCGGGACCTCCACCGTTTTAGTATTACTTTCCCAGGTACAACGATAGTCTTTTCCGAAGTTGTCCCCCGTCTTTCCTGGCTCTCCTGTGTCCAGAGGAGAGTTAAGGAAAAGATGAGGAAGAGAATTAATAGGGCTGTTGAAAAATTCATGCCTGGCATTGGTGGTTTGTCATATCAGCACGTGGATCTCGAAGGTGGCATTCCAGGGTTATTCAGGCCTAACGGAGTTCACCTCTCAGATGTGGGTCTCGATATTTTCAATCTAGGGCTGCAGTCCAGTATAAGTGGGCAGTGGGGGTGGGCCGGTCTTGATGTCCTCAAGCCCGGCTTGTGGGGACTGTTATTTATATTTAAATATGTGGATTACTGCTCGAGTTCTGACAATTGAACAGAAAAAAAACAGTTTGGTTGAATTTATGATGTTATTATGATGATAATAATAAAAGAGTTATGGATAATACTTTGTTTAAAGCAATAAAGGTGCCGCGGCCAATTTTTTTGCCAAAACTGATGTTTTGTGTGTTAATTATGGTTTATTTGGTAAGGTATTTTGTGGTGGGTGTGGCCTACAGTCTCATAAATAAAGGGGGCACAATATGGGCCCACTTTCCTGAGGCTGTGGCCTCCCCACCCAGGGTTAAGTAAATCAACTTAGTGTTACACAGTATAGCTATAGGGGGTTTTTGTATTTAAGGAGGCTGCCATTTTAAGAAGTGTAAATAGGGAATTCGGGATGACCCAATCAGAACCCTGGGAAGGTTCTGGAACACTTGGGAAAGGTTATATAAAGGTTCCAAGAGAGGGGTTCTCCCTCTTTCCTGTGGCACTGACAGGAGCTCCCTCCCTCCCACCCCAGTCGCAAACATGTTTATGTGGTTGGGTCACCCTGGATTTCTAGGGGGGATTGTTGTTTATATTTAAATACGTGGATTACTGCTCGAGTTCTGATAACTGAGCAGAAAGAAAATGGTTTGGTTGAATGTATGATGTTATTATGATAATAATAAAAGAGTTATGGATAATACTTTGTTTAAACCAATAACGGTGCCACGGCCAATTTTTTTGCCAAAACTGATGTTTTGTGTGTTAATTATGGTTTATTTGGTAAGGTATTTTGTGGTGGGTGTGGCCTACAGTCTCAGTGAAAAATATGTTCTCCACTCCTCATCTCAGCTTCATAAACTGGCACACCTGAGAGATCAGCCGTGATCATCAGGATCTCATCTCTACTCTGTTTGATAAACATACACCTTAGTGTGCCCAAAATTGGATGCTGAGGGGTTTGTGTGCCCAATATTGGATGCCGCTTATAAGCTGTATTTAACAAAGCTGGGTCTCCAGTGCAGAGGTGAACTTTGCCTGGAATTAACACAATGTGCCATTGATGTAGTTTCTCTGGATAAACACTTTACTGGCCAAAGCCACTTGCGGTCCCATTGCCACAAATCCATCACCCGGACTGCTGCTCAGTGGAAATAAAAAATAGTAAATAATTCAGCTGAACTCACCAACTCACACACAGGAAGTGAGGGGAAAATCTCTCAGATAGCAAAAAAATCTGTTTTCATTAGTAGACTGGGTAAGGAGTTTACTCTTCATCAAACTGTAATGCTGTCTATGACTCTATTGGAAAGATTTTTTCCTAACTTCCCATCTCAATGATAGGGGCACCAAGGCAATAAGACGAGAAAAATCTCCCAGACAGGGACATAAGAACAAGGAAATCCCGGCAGAGTTTCTACCTCTTCTTCACTCAACCCAAAACTAGAAAAATGTCACTTTAAAACTGGTTACATAATCCATTTCCATTGAATATAATTAACAACCCTAAAATATTTTTACTTTTGAGAGAAAAAAAACATGCGCCTGTCAAAAACTGGCATTTCTACTTTGAAAAATCTGTGTTTACTGCAAGCTTGTAATAAACATGAACTAATTTAATTAATTCAGTCCTTCGTTGTCAACCGAGATTTACTGTAAACCTGGGATCAGTTAAGTATTCTTTTCAGTGTATTTAACTTTCCAGCGATTCTTTTATCACGTCAAGGAGAAGTCTCTCGAGGCCTGAAAGCAGCTGCCCTTGCTTGATGCCTGCCTTCCAGTCAGCACTAGGGATATATAAAAGACCTCAGGACATCACAGCATTATGGAATAGCAATCTGCCACATGTGTTGTTTTCCGACTGCAAGTTTTTGCATTTTATTACTAAAAGCGAAGCACTGATGCTCTTAAAGCAACAATGAAGATACATGTCTCTGGAGCCTTCATCAATGCCTTTCATCATTATTTTTTTCAATACAGCATGCTATGAATGTGGAATACAAAATATATTAAAAATATTTCTGTTCACTTGCACATCTTTGTAGAGGAATGCAGATAGCATTCCTGTTTTATTTCACACCCCTACCTATCACACATCATTAGCAAACATACCAAGTATGAACAGGTGCATCCAATAACTGTTAACTGTGAACTTAATCTATTGTTAGGTGTCACACTGTGGCTAGCATGTTTTAGAACATTTAAAAATGCTTTGCACCAAAAATGCTGCTCTAAGCATCAGAAGTGTGTTAGGAGCATTTGACACTGCAGTTTTGTGTTAAAGTGGTCCTATCACAAGGATAACAAGATGCAAACAAGGCCATCTTGAAAGAGAACATGTTGAATACAGAAGATGGTGGTTGGCCAATCATCCAGTTCACTTGCAACGCTACGGTCCCTGCTGCATTTAAAAACTTCTGGATGTGTCACATAGTGAGTTTCCTGCTCAGTGCTGTGGATCCTATTGCTGGCTGTTACCTCACTACACGTCATGCTCTATTTCTGCCTCAAAATTGTGCTCCTGCATTGTCACCCTGTGACAAGGACTTCCAATGGAGACTTCAAGTATGTGCTTCAACACAGTTTAAAGTGGTTTTAAAGCCAGAAGATTTTTTACTTTAACGCAAACTTTAGAAATAAAAGGGCCAGTTCACTGTCCTTTAGATTGTAGTGGGGAGGACAACTATGGCTAGTGGGAGTAAAAAATGTCCAGGCAACAGTGGGAATAAAAAAAAAAAAAAAGGTAAAATAGTATCCCATTAAATAGCGGTAGTGGGAAGAATTGGGCCCCACAGTTGTTCTCATTAGGAGGAATAGCGTCATGAATCAGTGGGATTAATGGTGCCTCAAGGACCAGATGAAGGCAAGCAAAGGGCCGCTCCTGGCCCACGGGCCACAGTTTGGGGACCAGTGCCTCAATGCATTAAAGTAAAAACCTTCCATTCAATCCACCCCTCTACTTAAATATTTACCTGAGTCCTGTATTGATCCAGCAGTGTGCCTGTCTGCAGCAGCACTGGTTCTCTCTACCACTCTTATAGGCTCAAAGACAGCAGCGGACGCCATTTGCTCTTGCTGCTGTCAATCAAATGCTCTAAGGCGGGGGGGGGGGGGGTTGGGGGGCTGAGCTGCACTGTGTGTGTGTATGTGTATAGACCACAAAGCCCAGCTTGAGAGCGAGGTCACAGGTGCACCACCATTGGAAGTGGCTTCCTATGGGGGTGCACTGAGAAGAGGAGGAGCTGAGAACATTGGCAGGGGACCCTGGAAGAGGAGGGTTGGGGCTACTCTGTACAATACCATTGCACAGAGCAGGTAAGTATAACATGTCTTTATATATATATATATATATATATATATATATATATATATATATATATATATATATGCCTTTACCTGCTTCACACAAAATTACATATTTTTTATGATTCACAGTGTTTTAGCAAATTAAATGTCAATTGGTAAGGGTCTACATAAACGTAAATTTACTTAAGGAGTGTAAAATATTCCCTTAGTAAATATATTTTTATGTTTTTAATAGTATTGTTTACAATACTCGACCAATCATCTGCAGGGGAATTAAAAAAAAAAGGATTTTACTTTGTGTATGATTTGGTGATTGCAATGAAAGCAGTGATTGCAAAATGAACATCATCTACTCCTTTAGAAAATTTTGTCACTTGTTTCTCAGATTTTAGATTGTTTATCACAGTAATGCCCCGTACACACGATCGGACATTGATCGGACATTCCGACAACAAAATCCTAGGATTTTTTCTGACGGATGTTGGCTCAAACTTGTTTTGCGTACACACGGTCGCACAAAGTTGTCGGAATTTCCTATTGTCAAGAACGCGGTGACGTCAACCACGTACGACGAGACTAGAAAAGGCCATTTCAGAACCAAGCGCGGCACCCTTTGGGCTCCTTTTGCTAATCTTGTGTTAGTAAAAGTTTGGTGAGAGACGATTCGCTCTTTTTCAGACTCGTGGCTTTCAGATCGTTTTCTGGGGTTCAGTTTGTGCTTGTGGGTTTGTATCTGCTCTTCAGTGCGTGCAGTCAGTTCGTATCGGAGTTTCCTGTGCGATCTTGTCCGCTCGTTGCTGTTTTTCAGGTCGCTCTTCACAGGCCTCGCTGTTCTTCAGTGCGTTCTGTTACTTCGTTCTGAGCAGCCGACCGTTTTCTAGCCATGTTGCATATACGTATTCCTCGTAGAGTTCGTGTTGTGCGGGGGCTTGGTGTTGTGTCTAATCTGCTTTCCATGTTTATGTGCAAAAATACTAATTTTTTTTTGTTTTCCTCAACAGTTTCCTTCCACACCACAGGAATGGCAGACTGTGGCCTCCCACTTTGCCCAGCGATGGGACTTTCCTAACTGCGGAGGGGCAATTGATGGGAAACACGTCCACATCGTCCCACCACCCAACTTGGGGTCCTACTATTATAATTACAAGGGGTTTAATAGTATTGTGATGTTGGCGGTGGTGTCGGCTAATTACGGCTTCCTGTATGTGGACGTGGGGAAGAATGGCCGGATGTCCGATGGTGGAGTCATCGCCCAGACAGAGTTTTACAGGTGTCTCCAGAATGGCAGCTTGGACTTGCCACCTCCAGAAGAGAATGTGGAAGGACTCCCATTCGTCTTCGTTGCGGATGAAGCATTTGCGCTGGGGGACCATCTTATACGGCCATTAGCGATGAGGACCCTCACTCCGGAACAGAGGGTTTTTAATTACCGGCTGGCCAGAGCCAGAAGAGTGGTGGAGAACACATTTGGAATCATGGCCAGCCGGTTCCTCCTATTTCTTACACCCATCCATATGGCGGAGTATAAACTTAATCATATAATCCTGGTGTGCTGTGTTCTACATAACTTTTTACGGCAACATTCGGCCAACTATGCTGGCTCAGTTGGGCCTGAGGCCGGAATTATAAATGAAACAACCCTGACAGCGCTTGAAAGTGGCCGTCCTGGCTTGCCCTCCCTGAGTGCCCGTGATGTCCGGTTAAGATACCTTGAGTTCTTTGCGGGTAGGGGGGCCATCAATATGCCAGACAATTTGTGAAACCTTGATCAAATTTAAAAAAATTAAGCAAATCTTTGGTGACATTTACTGCTTGTGTTTGTTTTAGCTGACCCTGACCGAAATGTGGTGAGTCGTGAAAATGGCGTGATTGTGTAACCTTATACAAAGCATTGTTGGTTGTTATTTACTAAAGGCAAATACACTTTGCACTACAAGTGCACTTGAAAATGCACTGAAACTGCACTTGTAGTGCAAAGTGGATTTGCCCTTAGGAAATAACATCCATTGTCACAGAAAGCAGCAATTACATCACCACAAAAGTGTTGTAGCGTTGAGACAATAATCCACACATTCTTGATTAACAATCTTTTTAATACCTGCACAATCACATGTGCATTTAGAAAAGGTTTTTAAAACAAACCAACATGTTTGTTGTATAACAATTTTTGGGGTGGCATTATCAAAAATAGAAATGTCCATTTAAGATAAAACAGGCATGTGTAAAACCAACAAGAAAGACTCAAATCTTGAACTTACAAAGTTCACATATGGTAAAACTTGAAGGCAATATCAGACATGAGTATTTAGGAACTGTGTTTGATATTGCGTTCAGATGGGGTGAAGTCACCCCAGGAAAAGCCAAATTTTGAAGATGCACACCAATTTACGAATGTCAACATGTGCTAGCTGCCATCACGGGGGATCAAGGGACGTGTTTTGGGGGAGCAACCCCTTCCTCTCAGCTAGTTTATTATTGAGGAAGGGGTTGCACCCCCAAAACGCTTCCATTGATCTCCTGTGATGGCAGATAGCACATGTTGGCACACTGTGTGCATCCTCAAAATTTGGCTTTTCTAAAAATCACTAAAACATTTTTAAGATTGTAGCGTACAAAAAATCAAAGGGATTTGGAGGGGTTTTAAACTCTCCCCAAAACACCAATGATGTTATTATTTTTTTTAATAACATCATTGATGTTTTTCTTGATGTTTTCCAAAGCTAAATTACACTCCATGATCTCCCCAATCAGGATCTGTGCACTTTCAGAGGTGAAATGCCCTGGGTCCACAACATCACGATCACCTAAAAAGAGAGAAAACCAAAAAAAAACAGGTATTATAAATATGCCGGCATCTATCTCTTACCTGAGTCTGTGGTCGCAGACACTCATCTGTTGTGGTGCCAATTTCCACCATGTCTTCTTCCTCCTCCTGCTCTGCTTGGGTTGGGGGTATTTCCCCTTCTTCCCGAGGTGGGGGGTCTGTGGTCTCCTCGGATGAGGGATGTCCTCCGAGTCTTTTCTCCCCTATGCAAAACAAAAATGGTATAATTAGCACACAGATATTTGATGGTCGAAATATAAAGATGAAACATTGCTTGGAAGTGGGGTACAATTGTCTATTTTGGCAGAGTTCCAAGATGTAGCATTTTTATTGTCCGTTGTCAAGCTTCAAGACTTTACCTGTCTTGTACAAGCTTCACAGATGGAGACCCCCCTATAGTATACACTGGAGCACCTGTGTGGGCCCCCTAATAAAAAGGGTGTTCTGGTGTCCAACACTAGTGCTCCAGCGTCCAGATGTGAAAACAGCTGCTGAGTGTCCTCTCCTTACACAGAATCTAGTTTGCATTTCATTCTAGTCCCAAACCCATCTACACAACCAAATATTTTTCATACAAGTAGGCCCTAAAAAATGTGGGCAAATGCATATGGCCTTAACAATAGTGTTTTATAGGCCGAAAGAAAAATGTTTGATACGAACGAATAATGGGCGCATGAACATGAAAGTTGCCATTTTAAACTGTACAACACTTAAGAAAAGCACATGGAGCAGCACGAACGTAATAAAGACAAAAAGAATAGGAACACAGCACAACTACTTACTTTTTTGCACAGATCTTTCTGTACTGCTCGGGCTCTCTTAATTTCAGGTCCGACCACCGCTTCCTGAGCTGATCTTTCGATCGTCGTACCCCGAAATTTCGGTGCAGACTTTTGACCACTTTCGCCATGATCTTGGCCTTTCTGATATTGGGGTTGGGGTAAGGTCCATACTTTCCATCATAGTCGGCCTTCTTCAGGATGTCGACCATCTCCAACATCTCCCCAAAGGACATATTTGAGGCCCTAAATCGTCTCCTTCTGGATCGGGACGTTTCTGGATCCGGGCTTTCCTCCTCCTCCTCTTCGTTGCTATAATTAGCACGCACCTGCTCTGACTACGCCATGTGCTCTTCACCCACTGCGCCGAACGAAAAGGGGCGGGGAATAGACTAGAAAGAACGTCAGGGGTGGGCGGAGTTACACACATGCGCAGTGTGTATAAAACCTAACACGCGTGCGTAGTACGTACGATCTGTAAGCGGAGGAAGGAGTATCGAAGGCGCCGATCATGATAAAGAAGGTAAGAGCCAAACTTGGGCCTATACTGCTTCTAGATTGAGGCCTATATTGTAACTAGATTAGAAGAGTTTTGGCTGACATTAGGGTTTGTCTTGTGTTGTGTCTTGCAGTGAAAATGGATACAATACCGACTTCATGGCAATATTCATTGACATGTTCAGGGAGCTGCCTTGTCTGTGGGAGATAAACCACCCACATTATAAGAACCAAACAAAGAGGAAGGCAGCGCTGGATCATTTGTTGGAAATTGTGAAGCAGGTGATCCCCACGGCAGACATCACCTATTTGAAGATCCTAATTGGTGGCCTGAGGAGCACATATGTAAGGGAGCGCAAGAAAGTCCAGGATTCGCAGAGATCCGGAGCAGCAGATGACATCTATGTCCCCAGGATGTGGTACTATGACAGGCTGCATTTTATGGCAGGTCAGACTGAACCCAGGTCTTCACTCTACAGTCTTCCTTCCACGCTTCCCTCCCCCCCAGCTGAGGCTTCTGACGCCCAACCTGGGCCTTCCAGGCAGCAACATGTGGAGGAGCCCAGCTTGAACCAGGTATAGCATTCTTCTAAATATTTCTGCTTGTCCAATCAATGATGTTAACTAGATGTTAGTTTGGAGTACTAATTTATGATTGTGATTGATGATGCAAAACATTACAACCATGTCCCTTTTTCGTACACAGGGAAGTCTCAGCCAGGAGGTGGCCGGGCCGAGCAGGCTGCCTGATATGCAGGTCCCTCCCCTACACCCGCAAAGAGAAAGTGGCAGGAGGAGGAGTACCCTAGCCATAGGCCTCTTTTGGAAGGCTACAGAGGCCCTGACAGCCCCCCACACTGTGGAGGAGGACTTTGCTGGCATAATTGCCTGTAAAATGCAGCGGATGGAGGAGGGCCAACAACTCATGTGTGAGTCATTAATGTTGGAAGCTCTCAATAAGGGTTTGAGGGCCCAAATAACATCTGCTACCCACATTTGTGACCTCACACATGGTCCTCCTCCTCCAGGTCCTACTACTCTTCCTCCTCCTCCTCCAGGTCCTACTAGTCCTCCTCCTCCTCCAGGTCCTACTCCTCCTCCTGCCACATCTCCAAAAGCAGAGCCACAGCCAGGAAGGAAGCGTGGAAGGAAGACCAGAAAGTGATGACCCTGGGTCCAGTATGGTCTGGCAAAAGATGCAGCCTCTTGTGGTACCACAGCCTGGGGACATAGATGTCATCTGCTGCTTTCCGGATCTCTGGGACTTCTGGACCAGACTGCACTCCCTTACATATGGACTCCTCAGGCCACCAATTTTGATGTTCAAGAATTGATGTCTGCCCTGGGGGTCCAAGGCTTCGCTAATCTCTGCTGTTTCTCCAGCGTTGCCTCCCTCTTTGTTTGGTTCTGAGCCCTTAATAAAGGATTTTTAGTTTCAATTATACTTGCCTATGTGTGTTTTCCTTCAAAAAGGACAGTTTGTTGGTGAGGATTCAGGTACATTTCAAATATACAATGTGAAATTAACAAGGGACACCAACACCAAGCAATCTCCTTGAGATTAAATAATACAAGATAATAATGGTGTTGTGGTAACTTGACACACAAAACACACACAAAAATATTCTGGAGTAAAACTAAAAATAAAATAAAACAAAGATCAGCCTTGGAAAAAATACAAACCTAAAAAAAATAAAAAATTCTGCCTTTAAAAAAAAAAAAAACAACACAAAAATATTTTTGTCAGATGTATAATGAAAAATAAATGAATATATATGAAGAATGAAGAAATAAGTTTGTGAGAAGTCTGTGTGAATATGAGCAGCAAAACTACTTCATTCTTCTCACATTATAAAGAAGAGAGTGCGCTGTATTAAACCATTTTAACATTGCACCATGACGAAAGTGTTGTATCCATTGCGAACGCTAAGTTTACCAGACCGAGCTGTTCCGTCTTGGAATTTCTTCTGAGCATGCGTGGCACTTTGTGCGTCGGAACAGGCCACACATGGTCGGAATTGATGCGATCGGATTCTGTTGTCGGAAAATTTTATAGCCTGCTCTTAAACTTTGTGTGTCGGAAAATCCGATGGAAAATGTCCGATGGAGCCCACACACGGTCGGAATGTCCGACAACACGCTCCGATCGGACATTTTCCATCGGAAAATCCGACCGTGTGTACGGGGCATTACAGTGCATTCATACCTGGTTACTAGGGATGGGCCGAACAGACTCCTGTTCGGCTCGCACCAGAACTTCCGAACACTGCGAAAGTTTGGGCCCGAATAACGAACCCCATTGAAGTCAAGGGGACTGAACGTCAAAAATCAAAAGTGCCCATTTTGAAGGCTTATATGCAAGTAATTGAGCATACAATGGTTATAGGGGCCCGGGTCCTGCCCTCAGGGACATGTATCAATAAAAAAAAAGTTTGTGAAAAATGTTTTAAATGAGCAGTGATTTTTTTGATTTTTAAAGTGAAAGCCTAAAAATGAAAAATTCCTTCCAATATAGTGCCTGGGGGGTCCCATTAGTCTACCTGTAAAGTGGCAGATCTGTACCATGTCTAGCATCTGCTGCAGCAATAATTGCATTTATAAAGCCAAAAAAATTACATTTTCCCAGCAAGCTGCCTTTATTTTGCTCAGCAACAGCTGGGGAGCCAGTGTGTATGATGAGGCAACAATGTAGTGCACTGGGAACAAGATTAGAGATTTTTTGGATACATTCTGGTGTCACTTTGACTTTGTATAGAAGTAATGGGTGCGTAAAAATTGGTCTTTGGGTGTCGGTGGCGCCTTCCTACCGTAACCCTATAGAGGTACTTTTGATGAAAGCAAGAATTGGCCTTGCTGTAAAAAAAATTGCTATGCACCTGTCAAACAGGTGCAGAAAAATTACTCTTAGGGTGTCGGGGGCGCCTTCCCACCATAACCCTATAGAGGTGCTCTCGATGAAGGCAAAAAAATTTGCAATGATATGCATATGGATGGTGTTTTTGCAACGTTTGATGTGCCTGAGACACAGTTTGCAGATAGTAACAGTGCAATCTGCTGCAGAAGTGCTGAAAAAGGCCCAGACAGTTGAGCTTTGGGGAGTGGGCTGGGAGATAACAGCTGCAGAATGTGATGGAATAGGGTGGCTGCTCTCTACTCTTTCTTGTCGTCGGCCTCCTTGGGGTTGTGACGACTCACCTTCAGTTTCCTCCTCTGCTCTATCTGGCACCCAAGTCGCATCAGTGACCTCATCATCATTATCTCCATCTCCTCCATCTTCATCATTACCACTTGAGACAACTTGGCAATAGGCTGCGGCTTGGGGAACATGAATGCCAATTTGTCTACCAGTCTTCCTCCCTCTCTCTAGGCTCATGTTCCTGTCATCCTCAACCTCAGAACCAACATCTGAATCCAGTAATGGCTGGGCATCATCAAGAAGCAAGTGGGTGACACTGTGGTCAAATAACTCAGCTGACTCCTCAATGACTGATGTTGGGTCTATGGCAGGAATAGATGTTGACAAGGAGGCAGGTTTATCCGCTCTGGCAACTGCAGGGGACTGCACACTTGTCTCTGCTTGCATGACAGAGGATGAGGAGGATGAGGAAGGTTTAGTAAGCCAGTCCACCACCTCCTCTGCATGCTGTGGCTGGATAGCACGCACAAACTCACTAAACAGAGGAAATGATGCCCTGCCTGAGGACTGACCACCATGTCCACCTTTGCCTGTGGACACATTTGTTGCTGGCCCCCTTACAGTGCCAAGGGAATGCCTGCCTCTCCTTGTTGTCCTCCCAGATATTATTGGGAGGGAGAGGGTGGTGCTCATAAGCAAATGTAAAGAAGAAGTTGAAATCTGTACATAGATGTACTTTAATCAATGTAAAGAGGTGTTTGGTGCACTTTCATTTGAGTACTCACACTACACAGACACACTCCATGTATACACTATAATATACTGCAATATAATGTGCCAAACGTACAGCAATGCACAAAACTATATGGCGTTAAACTGGCAGTAACACACACAGAACTATATGGCGTTAAACTAGCAGTAATGCACAAAACTATATGGCGTTAAACTGGCAGTAACGCACACAGAACTATATGGTGTTAAACTGGCAGTAATGCACACAGAAGTAAATGGCGTTAAACTGGCAGTAACCCAGTCAAATAGACAGTGTTCAACCATCACTACACTGACTCTATCTGAACTGTCCCTACTCTAGCTATACACTAATGTAAAGATTACTGACATGGTCTCACTACACTACACTGAAACTATCTGAGCTGTCCCTACTCTACACTAATGTATGTATGAATGACATGGTCTCACTACACTACAGTGAAACTATCTGAGCTGTCCCTACTCTAGCTGCACACTATGCAAAGCTGAATGATGGTCCTTTTCACTACACTCACACTATCCCTAGACTAACACTAAACTAATATTCTACACTGACAATTGAAGCAAAATAGCACAGTATAGCACACTAACTAACTAATAGCACTGAACAGAGCAATGTTCTATCTCTCTCCACGCCAAAATCACACTGATAATGGCTGCCATTGAAAGAATACTTTTATACTGTGAGGCGGGAATGAGCCATGATTGGATAAAGTCATAATGACAGTGTCCAATCATGACTCTGACAGTTCTCTGTGCCCTGATTGGCTGTAGCTTTCACTGCTTCAGCCAATCAGGCCTTGCAATGCACTGTTCAGTGCCGCAATTCATCGTGGTTGGTTCGGTGGGCCGAACAAACGGTTAAGCGAGCCGTTTGTCCGGCTGTTCGTCGAGCGTTTGGACAGTGAAAGTTCTGCCCGAACTTATGCTCTGACCAAACCGTTCGCCCATCCCTACTGGTTACATATAAGGTGGTTCCCCACTGTTGAACTATCCTTTTAAAATATTAAACCCCAACTGAAATCTTATACCTTTTTTTCTCTTGATAATCCTGTTCTGCCATGGTATGATATTTAACAGATTTTAACTTGGAAAATGCCTTAAATACCCTTTTCTCATTAAAATGCTACTTCCTGCCCTAATACTTTAATGCTCTATGGTGGCACTTGTGGAAAAATCCGGGGGGAGGGGGTGTCTGACCAGACCAGTCAGAGTGTGCTTGTCAAACTCTGGCATCTATTTGTTTGGCTGCACAGTCATATTTAGTCATATCTAGCGATGTTGGGGCCCATAATGGTTTGGCCTGAACAAGTTGGCCAGCGGAAGAAATAGGATAGCATATTACTGACTGCTGAATATATATATATATATATATATACATATATATATATATATATATATACATATATATATATATATATATATATATATATATATACATATATATATATATATATATATATATACATATATACATATATATATACATATATATATATATATATACATATATATATATATATATATATATATATATATATATATATATATATATATATACATATGCATATATATATATATATATATATATATATATATATATATATATATATATATATATATATATATATATATATATATATATATATATATATATACACATTTATATATATATATATATATATATATATATACACACACACACACATACACAGTATCTCACAAAAGTGAGTCCACCCCTCATAATTTTTGTAAATATTTTATTATATCTTTTCATGTGACAACACTGAAGGAATGACACTTTGCTACAATGTAAAGTAGTCAGTGTACAGCTTGTATAACAGTGTAAATTTGCTGTCCCCTCAAATTAACTTAACACACAGCCATTAATGTCTAAACTGTTGGCAACATAAGTGAATACACCCCTACGTGAAAATGTCCAAATTGGGCCCTAAGTGTCAATATTTTGTATGGCCACCATTATTTTCCAGCACTGCCTTAACCCTCTTGGGCATTGAGTTCACCAGAGCTTCACAGGTTGCCACTGGAGTCCTCTTTCACTCCTCCATGATGACACCACTGAGCTGGTGGATGTTAGAGACCTTGTACTCCTCCACCTTCTGTTCGAGGATGTCCCAGAGATGCTCAATAGGGTTTAGGTCTGGAGACATGCTTGGCCAGTCCATCACCTTTTCCCTTAGCTTCTTTAGCAAGGCAGTGGTTGTCTTGGAGGTGTGTTTTGGGTCTTTATCATGTTGGAATACTGCCCTGCGGCCCAGTCTCCGAAGGGAGGGGATCGTGCTCTGCTTCAGTATGTCACAGTACATGTTGGCATTCATGGTACCGTCAATGAACTGTAGCTCCCCAGTGCCAGTAGCACTCATGCAGCCCCAGACCATGACACTCCCACCACCATGCTTGACTGTAGGCAAAACACACTTGCCTTTGTACTCCTCACCTGGTTGCTGCCACACACGCTTGACACCATCTGAACCAAATAAGTTTATCTTGGTCTCCTCAGACTACAGGACGTGGTTCCAGTATTTCATGTCCTTAGTCTGCTTGTCTTCAGAAAATTGTTTGCGGGCTTTCTTGTGCATCATCTTTAGAAGAGTTTTCCTTCTGGGATGACAGCCATGCAGACGAATTTGATGCAGTGTGTGGCATATGATCTGAGCACTGACAGGCTGACCCCCGCACCCCTTCAACCTCTGCAGCAATGCTGGCAGCACTCATACGTCTATTTTCCAAAAACAACCACTGGATATGACTCTGAGCACGTGCACTCAACTTCTTTGGTCGACCATGGAGAGGCCTGTTCTGCGTGGAACCTGTCCTGTTAAACCACTGTATGGTCTTGGCCACCATGCTGCAGCTCAGTTTCAGAATCTTGGCAATCTTTAGCCTAGGCCATCTTTATGTAGAGCAACACTTCTTTTTTTTCAGATCCTCAGAGAGTTCTTTGCCATGAGGTGCCATGTTGAACTTCCAGTGACCAGTATGAGAGAGTGAGAGCGATAACATCAAATTTAACACACCTGCTCCCCATTCACACCTGAGACCTTGTAACACTAATGAGTCACATAACACGAGGAGGGAAAATGGCTAATTGAGCCCAATTTGAACATTTTTACCTAGGGGTGCACTCACTTTTGTTGCCAGCGGTTTAGACATTATTTGGCTGTATGTTGAGTTATTTTGAGGGGACAGCAAATTTATACTGTTATACAAGCTGTATACTCACTACTTTACATTGTAGCAAAGTATCATTTCTTCAGTGTTGACCCCATGAACAGATATAATAAAATAATTACAAAAATGTGAGGGGTGTACTCACTTTTGTGAGCTACTGTGTGTGTGTGTATATATATATATATATATATATATATATATATATATATATACACACACACAGTTGTGCTCAAAAGTTTGCATACCCTGGCAGAAATTGTGAAAACGTTGGCATTAATATTGAAAACATGACTGATCATGCCAAAAAACTGTCTTTTATTTAAGGATAGCAATGACATGAAGCCATTTATTATCACATCATTTTTTGGATCCTCTCATGACTCTGCAGTAGTGCTCTTGTCTGTTTGCTCACCTTTCTCTTGTGTTCAGCTTAGTGGCCAGTCGCTGTTCACCTGTATGCTTAAGTAATCTTCCCTCAAGCATGGCTCCACCCCAGCCTCTAATTAGGAACACTATATTACCTGTACACTGCAACCAAGCCTTGCTGATCAATATTGTGTGTTTGGCTTCCGTGTACACATTGCTGTGTGTCCTACGTCTGATCCTGTTTACCGACCTTGGCTTGTTCTTGACTGTCCTCGTCTGCTTCATATCCCGACCTTTGGTGTGTTCTTTGACTATCGCTATCTGCTTGTTGCCCTGACCCTTTGGCTTATCTCCTGACTATCCTTGTTGTCCCAGGTTGCTGCTTCCATGCTATCCTCCAGTAGTCTACCGTGAGTATGAGCTGGGAGACCCTGGGGGCCGCGACCTGGAGCCAGTCTGCAGCGAAGTCCATCCCCACCCTAAGGGGCTCTGGTAAACACCCGCTGGCTCTAAGATTCCACGTCCTGGGAAATCCCATACTCTAGCTCCCAGTGTGATCCGTGTTGGTGCTCCAGAGTACCAGCTTTCCTGAACCACCCAAAGCTCCATCCGCAGCAGTCAGCCATAGAGTCCACTACCTCAGCGGTGCACTCCTGACCCCAACGGGGTGCATCTGTCAACTGGCCCCAGGTGACCTGACAGTTTGATCAGCCATGGACCCGCCTGATGTGCCGCTACCCGTAGATGATCCATCGCAGGTCATAGTCCATAGACTTGAGACCCAGGAATCTTATCAGACCCAGGTGATACGATTCCTCCAGGATTTGGCTTCTCGCTTTGGCTTCTCGCTTCTTTGCCAGCTCTGTCCCTCCTCTCTGGTTAGGCTTTAGCCAGGGCTGCCCCCCTGTGGGAGAAGAATAATTCAGTTGTTTCTAGCCTGCCTGACTTCCTGAAGCTCTTTCGGAATATCTTTTAGGAACCAGGTCAGGTTTCTTCAGCGGCCAGTGCCCTTCTACATCTTCGCCAAGAGTCTTCTTCTGTGGGACAGTATACTTCTCAGTTTCGCATACTAACAGCTGAATAATGAGGCCTTAGTTGCAACCTTTTTACATGGCCTCCCTAAACGAGTGAAGGATGAATTAGCGCGAAGAACCAACCGTCTGGACGATGTCATCTCATTACCCTAGTCAGCCTGAGCTCCCCTCCCTTCATTCCATGGAGCATCTTCTGTCAGCTGAGGAACCTATGCAGCTGGGCCGGACCAGGCTGACCCCTGAGGAACGTGCTAGGCGCAGAACTCTGGGCCTATATCTCTATTGTGGGGCAAGGGGCATTTTCGTGACTCCTACTCGCTTTGTCAGGGAAACACTCGGGTCTAATACATCTGGAAGGTGGACTATTGGAACCAGAAATATCATCTTCTCATCTTCTTCTTTTGGTGTCCCTTCATGTAGGTGCTTCCTCTCAATTGGTCTTGGCATATCTGGATTCCGGGGCTGCTGGCAATTTTATGGACTGGAGAACTGCATCTTCTCTGAAGCTTACCCTTTTGCCCCTTACTGTGCCACTGGTGGTATCGGCAATTGATGGCACTGTTCTTCCAGGGGGCCCTGTCCGGTTCCAGACTCTCCCTGTTGAGATGTCGGTAGGGATACTCCAGCAGGAGTGGATATCCTTCCTTATCCTACCTAAGGCCTCAATCCCCATCGTATTGGGCCTTCCTTGGATACAGCTTTACTCTCCACATGTAGACTGGGCTTCTGGGCAGATCCTGGTTTGGGGTCCCTCCTGTTTCTCGTCCTGCCTACTCAAGGTTGCCCCGAAGGAGAGACTTCCGGTTGCAACCACATCTATATCTTCCGCTCTTCCCGCTGCATATAGCGATTTCCGTGATGTGTTCTGAAAAAAATCAGCTGAGGTGCTTTCTCCTCACAGGCCCTTTGACTATGCTATCGACCTTGTTCCCGGAGCAACCGGAGCAACCCTGCCCAGGGGCCGTACCTACCCTCTGTCCATTCCAGAGACCCAGGCCATGTCAGAGTATGTCGCTGAGACTCTAGCGAAGGGGTTCATCCAGAAATCCTCGTCGCCTGCGGGAGCAAGGTTCTTTTTCATTGCCAAAAAAGATGGTACCTTAAGACCCTGGATTGACTATTGAGGCTCAAACACGGTGACAATCAAAAATCAATAACCCTTACCCTTAATATCTGAACTATTCGACAGGTTTAAAGGTTCCTTCATTTTTACCAAGTTGATTCTCAGAGGTGCATACAATCTGATCCGGATATGGAAAGGTGACAAATGGAAAACCTGCTTTTAACACTACTGATAGGCATTACGAATACTTGGTTATGCCTTTTGGTTTGTGTAATGCCCCAGCTGTGTTCCAAAACTTTGTCAACAAAATTTTCAGGGATCAATTTGTTGTCATCTATCTGGATGACATTTTCATCTTTTCAGAAAATCTGCTTGTCCACAGAAACCATGTCAGGATTGTACTTCAGCGCCTTAGAGAGAATAATCTGTATGCCAAGCTGGAAAAATGTTCTTTTGAATGTTCTGAGGTCCTGTTTTTGGGATGCTTTGTCTCTAGTTTGGGTTCATATGGATCCTGGAAAGGTCTCGGCCGTTACCAACTGGCCTCTTCCTGCCAGCCTCAAGGCCACACAGAGCTTTCTTGGGTTCAAAAATTATTATAGGCAGTTCATTAGGAATTACTCTTCCATTGCTGCACCTATTATCGCCTTGACCAAGAAGGGTGCGAATGCCAAGGAGTGGTCCCCTGAAGCTGTCTCTATATTTCATGATTTGAAACAGGCCTTTGTTTCTGGACCTCTCTTGAGGAGACCTAATACTGAGGAATCATTTTTTGTTAAAGTGGACGCTTCTTCAATGGGGGTGGGAGCTGTGCTTCTTCAGTCCTTTGAGAAGAAACGTCAACCATGTGCTTTCTTTCTCCAAAAATTTTCTCAATCAGAGAAAAATTATGCTATTCTTGATTGGGAACTTCTTGCAATTTGGCATTAGAGGAGTGGCGTCATCTCTTGGAGGGTTTTCCCCTCACCCCATAACGATTTTCACTGATCATAAAAATCTGCAGTACTTACAGAATGCCAAATGTCTGAATCCCAGACAGGCCGGGTGGAGCCTTTTCTTCTCCCCTTTTAATTTTATGATTACGTACGTAATTACGTAAATACGGATTATGCAATGATGAAGATGAGGTTCAATGAGATAGATCATAAGAGGTGTATATGGAGGTTAAATGAAGATCTCATAGATGATATAGAGGTTGGAAAAATAATAATAGACAAACTTGAACAATATTTTACTATTAATGAGACGCCAGAACTAACAAAGGCAACAATCTGGGAAGCACACAAGGTATGTATCAGGGGGAAACTGATTTCTATTGGGGCAGGAAAAAAGAGGGAAAAAGCAAATAAGATGAAAAATACAATAATGCCACGTACACACGACCGGTTTTGCTGTCGGAATAAACTCCGAAGGTTTCTCCGACAGAACTCCGACGGAATTCCATTCAAGCGGTCTTGCCTACACACGGTCAAACCAAAGTCTGACCAAAGTCCGACTGTCAAGAACGCGGTAACGTACAACACTTATGACGGGACTAGAAAAAGGAAGTTCAATAGCTAATAGCCAATAGCTTCCGTCTCATATTTGCTTCAAAGCATGCGTCGTTATTGGTCCGTTGGAACAGCATACAGACGAGCGGTTTTCCCGGAATGAATTGGTTCTGTCGGAAATATTTAGAACATGTTCCATTTCTAGATCCGTCAGAGTTTAAAAAAAAAGTCAGATAAGGCATACACACGATCGGAATAGACAATGAAAAGCTTCCGTCAGACTTTTTCTGTCGAACATTCCGCTCGTGTGTACGCGGCTTAAAAGAACTATATGAATTAGAACAAAGGCATAAATCACAATTAGATAAGGAAACCCATAATGCACTAATTATAAAAAGAGAACAATTAAAGGACTTAATGGAACAGGAAACAAGAAAAGTATTTAATAATGTAGTGAAGGAAAGATACAAATGGGAAAATAAGCCTGGGAAATATCTTGCAAAAATCTCCAGAAATAAAAAAACTTAAAATTATATAAAAAAGGTAAAGAATGAGAAAGGTGAGATGATAAATAAAACAACAGAAATTGCAAAGGCTTTTCAAACATATTATAATGCATTATATGCGGTTATAAATAAAAAGACACAAAAGGAAGAAGAAATTGAAAAAGTAGAAATACAGGATTATTTGGCAGAGGCTAATCTGCCAAAGATCATAGTAGAAAACTCAGAAGCCCTAGAAGAACCAATCACACAGGAGGAAATCAGGAAAGCCCTAAAGGAAATACCATCTGGGAAAAGTCCAGGCCCAGATGGCTTTACAATCAAATACTATAAAAAATTTAAAGAACAATTAGTGCCAAAAATGTGTGACTACTTGAACATGATTGGGGAAAATGAAGAAATTAGAGGGGAATCCCTATTGACTCATATTACAATAATACCAAAAGAAGTAAAGGATAGAACAATCTGCTCTAACTATAGGCCCATAGCTCTGTTAAACGCAGATATAAAGCTATATGCAAAAATCCTGGGAGCGAGATTAAAAAAACTGATGCCAGAGTTGATAAATATACAGATCAAACAGGATTCATACCGGGAATTGAAGCTAGAAAGAATAGCATAAGAACGATGCTATTAATGCAAAAGGGAAAATATATGGAGTCCCCAGCGCTACTCCTGTTGATTGATGTGGAAAAAGCTTTCGATACGATAGACTGGGGATTCATGATGGATACACTTCAATATCTGGGTAATGGTCCAAAATGTATGCGTTCGATTAAAAACCTATATAACCATCCTACGGCTATGATAAAGGTAAATGGAAGAGTGTTGTTGCCGCCTTTTGAAATGTTCAATGGAACAAGACAGAGATGTCCGCTCTCGCCACTCCTGTATGTATTATCATTGGAGCCACTATTAGCGACATTACGGAAGGGCATGGATATAGGAGGGGCGAGAATGGGCGATGAAGAACATAAGGTGGCAGAATACGCAGATTATATTTTATTATATATAACCAAACCAAGGCTGACATTGCCAAATGTAATTTAAAAAATTTTAAAAAGTATGGGGAACTTTCAAACTTTTAAAATTAACCCAATAAAAACAGAAATATTAAACCTAGGAATATATAAAATAGAAGAACAAGCTTTACAAAGTGAAAACCCATTTACGTGGGCAAAAAAATAATTAACATACCTAGGCATTAAACTGTCACCTACCTAGAGAAGCTATACCAGGCGAATTATATCCCACTACTTATCGAAATGTTCTTAAACTCTATTTTAATTTAATTAAGACCCTTGTCCTGGATTGGTAGGATAAACATGTTAAAAATGGTGATTCTACCAAAAATAATATACAAGTTCCAAATGCAGCCGATAGCAATTCCACAAAGTTTTTTCAGAGTAATAAATACAATGATGTTAAAATATATATGGCAAAACAAAAAATCTAGAGTAAACTTTGCAATTCTCAGTAGGAAAAAAAAACATGGGGGTTTAGCAGCACCAGATGTAAAAAGATACTACAAAGCAGTTATAATAGCATGCTTGGTAGAATGGGTAACTGTACACAGTAAAAAGAGATGGGCAAAACTGGAAGATTTTCTTAGCACGACACTATTAAAAAAAAATATATATATATGGATACCACAGAAATTTAGAACACTGGGCACAGATAAACATGAGTTAACTAAGAATGTATTTAAAATATGGGACACAATACATAGTCAGGAAAATTGGAAGTATAATTCACCTTTAATATCACTTGCGGGCACAGATTTTTTTATCCCTGGAAATGGGACACTTTTAGGAAGTCAAATGGGAAATGCACAATTAAAAGACGTCACTGCGCAGGGCAGGATAAGGACAAGATGGGAACTAAAAAGCGTAAATGAGTGGCAGAAGATCAGCGAGTGGGAATACCTACAGCTAAAACACTCAGTGAGTACAATACCCCACCCAATAAGGGACGGTAAGGAGTTAAACCTTATAGAAAAACTATGCAATATAAATACATCTTTAACCACTTCAGCCCCGGAAGGTTTTACCCCCTTCCTGACCAGAGCACTTTTTACAACTTGGCACTGCGTTGCTTTAACTCCAAATTGCGCGGTCATGCAATGTTGTACCCAAATTAAATTTGTGTCCTTCTTTCCCACAAATAGAGCTTTCTTTTGATGGTATTTGATCACCTCTGCGGTTTTAATTTTTTGCGCTATAAATGGAAAAAGACCGAAAATTTTGAAAAAAATGATATTTTCTACTTTTTGTTATAAAAAAAATCCAATAAACTCAACTTTAGTCATACATTTAGGCCAAAATGTATTCAGCTACATGTCTTTGGTAAGAAAAAAGTCAATAAGCGTATATTTATTGGTTTGCGCAAAAGTTATATCGTCTACAAACTAGGGTACATTTTCTGGAATTTACACAGCTTTTAGTTTATGACTGCCTATCTCATTTCTTGAGGTGCTAAAATGGTAGGGCAGTACAACCCCCCCCCCCAAATGACCCCATTTTGGAAAGTAGACACCCCAAGGAAATTGCTGAGAGGCATGTTGAGCCCATTGAATATTTTATTTTTTTGTCCCTAGTGATTGGATAATGACAAAAAAAAATTTAGTTGTCACTAAATGATATATTGCTCACACATGCCATGGTTATTTGCGGAATTGCACCCCAAAATACATTTTGCTGCTTCTCCTGAGTATGGGGATACCACATGTGTGGGACTTTTTGGGATCCTAGCCGCGTACGGGGCCCACAAAAACCAATCACCGCCTTCAGGATTTCTAAGGGCGTAAATTTTTGATGTCACTCCTCACTTCCTATTACAGTTTTGAAGGCCATAAAATGCCAAGATGGCACAAAACCCCCCAAAATGACCACATTTTGGAAAGTAGACACCCAAGCTATTTGCTGAGAGGAATGTTGAGTCCATGAAATATTTTATATTTTGCCACAAGTTGTGGGAAAATGACAAACTTTTTTTTTTTTTTTTTTTGCACAAAGTTGTCACTAAATGATATATTGCTCAAACATGCCATGTGCATATGTGGAATTACACCCCAAAATACATTCTGCTGCTTCTCCTGAGTATGGGGATACCACATGTGTGGGACTTTTTGGGAGCCTAGCTGCGTACGGGGCCCCGAAAACCAGTCACTGCCTTCAGGATTTCTAAGGGCGTACATTTTTTATGTCACTCCTCCCTACCTATCACAGTTTCGAAGGCCATAACATGCCAAGATGGCATAAACCCCCCCAAATGACCCCATTTTGGGGCAAATAGCTTGGGGTGTCTACTTTCCAAAATGGGGTCATTTGGGGGGGTTTGAACTGTCCTGGCATTTTATGCACAACATTTAGAAGCTTATGTCATACATCACCCACTCTTCTAACCACTTGAAGACAAAGCCCTTTCTGACACTTTTTGTTTACATGAAAAAAAAAAAATTTTTATTTGCAAGAAAATTACTTTGAACCCCCAAACATTATATTTTTTTTAAAGCAAAGGCCCTACAGATTAAAATGGTGGGTGTTTCATTTTTTTTTTCACACAGTATTTGCGCAGCGATTTTTTAAAGCTTTTTTTGGGAAAAAACACACTTTTTTAAATTTTAATGCACTAAAACACACTATATTGCCCAAATGTTTGATGAAATAAAAAATATGATCTTAGGCCAAGTACATGGATACCAAACACAACATGCTTTAAAATTGCGCACAAACGTGCAGTGGCGACAAACTACTTACATTTTTAAAAGCCTTTAAAAGCCTTTACAGGTTACCACTTTAGATTTACAGAGGAGGTCTACTGCTAAAATTACTCCCCTCGATCTGACCTTCACAGTGATACCTCACATGCATGGTGCAATTGCTGTTTACATTTGACACCAGACCGACGCTTGCGTTAGCCTTTGCGCGAGAGCAGAGGGGGGCAGGGGTGCTTTTTTTTTTTTTTCTTTATTATTTTTTTTGCTTTTTTATCTTATTTTTAAACTGTTCCTTTCATTTTTTTTTAATCATTTTTATTGTTATCTCAGGGAATGTAAATATTCCCTATGATAGCAATAGGTAGTGACAGGTACTCTTTTTTGAAAAAATTGGGGTCTATTAGACCCTAGTTCTCTCCTCTGCCCTCAAAGCATCTGACCACACCAAGATCGGTGTGATAAAATGCTTTCCCAATGGCGCTGTTTACATCCGGTGAATTCTTAGTCATGAAATGCTCGTAGCTTCCAGGTTCTTAAGCCATAGAGATGATTGGAGCCATTCTGGTCTCTGATCAGCTCTATGGTCAGCTGGCTGAATCACCGGCTGCATTCTCGGGTTCCATGTTGGGACAGGAGAGCCAGAGAAAACCATTGGAGATGGTGAGGGGGACACATTCCCTCACACTGCTTGTAAAAGCAGTCTAGAGGCTAATTGGCCACTAGGATTGCTTTTACATGAAAGCCGACCGCTGGCTGAAAAAAATGATACCAAGATGCTACCTAAACCTGCAGGCATCATTCTGGTATAACCACTAAAAGTACAGAAACATACCAGTACGTTGCTGGTCCTTGTTGGGTATATACTGTATATATTGTATATTGAAAAAAAGAGATTGATCGTTGGGTATGCCCACCATTAGAATACTGTACATCCCTTCATCCACCCACTTCTAATGATGGGCATACATGCACCATTTATATATGCCGAAGCATGGGGGCATCCGCCCCAAAAGTTAGGAGCAAATCGCTCTTCCGCCCCTGCTGCCCCCATGCTTCGGCATATATGCTCTTTTTTTTAACTGTGGTGGTGAAATCACCTCCGACAGTGATGGAGTCACAGCTTTATGTATCGTGGGAGCAAACGCTGTTGCTGTCGAGATATATAAATCCGCACTGCAGCTGAATGGCGTACCTGAAAACAAAAAAATGGTTAACAATAAAACACAGTAAACAGTAAAGTATAAAAAAATTACATACCTGAAAAGCAAACATGATAAAACATAATAACAACGTTTTCCTACGTTTATTAACAATGAAACATTGCAGAATAGAATACAGTAAAAAAGAGCAAAACAATAGAGAGAGAATAGAGAGAGAGAGAACAATAAAACGACTATTTTTGTTTTTTTTACTTTATATTTTTTTGTGTATTTTTTTTTTTTTTTTTTACTTTTTTCTTTTTTTTTTTCTTTTTACATTTTTTTTATAACTGTAACTTTTGTAACTGTAACCAGTTCCAGGTTCGGGTCTCTCAAAATGTGATGGCATCTTGGGAGACCCTGTGAAAGTGTGCCTAGTCTGTGCAATGCTGTACCCTACACTAAAACTCAACTAGTGTATGGTAGCGCTCAAAACATTCACCAATGCAAAGACCAGGATTGTCAGGACAGGAGGGACAATAATAGCGGGTGTCACGCCTATATCCGCGCTTTCTACAGACACAACATTTTTTTGGGGGGGCTCATTGGGTAGGGGTACTTGGGAGGACATAAGCAAAATGCCTCTCATGCAGCCGGCTTACTGCGTTTGGTTGGGGAAGGTGAGGTGGAACACCGTCTGGAAGGGCTCTGACAATCTCTTCCTGGAATTTAAGGAAGGATCCAGTCCGTCCTGAAGCTCTGTATAGCACATGAGCATTCAGCAAAGCCAATTGAAATAAGTATACAGACACTTTTTTATACCAGCGTCTGGCCTTACGGGCAACTAGGTACAGCGCCAACAGCTGGTCGTTGAGGTTCACCCCTCCCATATTTTGGTTATATTCGTGGACACAGAGGGGTTTCTCCACAACACCAGTCGCCGTAGTAATTTGGACAGTGGTGTTTGCATGAAGGGAGGTAAGAACGAAAACATTCTTATTATCCCTCCACTTCATAGCGAGCAAGTTATTACACTTCAAGCAGGCTCTCTCCCCCAGCATAAGACGGGAATCTACAAGCCGCTGGGGAAAGCCCCAGCGATTAGATCGCACGGTGCCACATGCTCCAATCTGATGATCAAAAAGGTGGCTAAAAAGTGGCACGCTCGTGTAATAATTGTCCACATACAAATGGTACCCCTTTCCGAATAAGGGTGACACCAAGTCCCACACAATCTTGCCAGCGCTTCCTATGTAGTCAGGGCAGTTTGTCGGCTCTACGTGACTATCTCTTCCCTTGTAAACCATAAAACTACATGTATAGCCTGTGGCCCTGTCACAGAGCTTATACATCTTGACCTCGTATCTGGCACGCTTGGGAAGGTACTGTTTGAATGACAAGCGGCCATAAAACTTAATCAGGGACTCATCAATGCAGACAACTTGATGGGAAGTAAACAAGTCTGCAAATTGTTGGTTGAAGTGGTTTACGAGGGGCCGAATTTTGTAGAGCCGATCGTATCCAGGGTCTCCACAAGAACAACTGAGTTCATTGTTGTTGAAGTGCATGAACCGCAAAATCTGCTCGTATCGTGCCCTGGCCATGGAAGCAGAGAACACGGGCATATGGTGAATTGGGTCAGTGGACCAATATGACCGCAACTCACTCTTTTGGTTATGCCCATGAGGAGGGAAAGGCCCAGAAAGATCTTAAATTGCCGTAATTGGTTTCCAATCTCTGGCAAGGGAGGACTGGGGAATAGTGGTGATGTGTTGACCAGCGTACAAATTGCTTTGGTCCCCAATAGATCTATAGAGATCTTCAGTGAAAAACAGCGAATAAAAATCCAGTGACGTAAGATCAACTGTTTCCACATGAATGCCGGGTTGGCCAGTGAATGGGGGAAGTACGGGTGCTGCAGAAGTGGTGGGTTCCCAATTAGGATTAGCGAATGCAGCAGGAAGGGCACTATGGGCACGATGGGCCTGTGTTCGCCTTCTTGGTGGCAGCAAGACACTAATCAACCAGCTTGAACTGCACTTATGGGACTCGCCACGTCACCAAGTGTTACTGCAGTGCTGGATGTACGACCAGGGTGTACTAGGCCGCTGGTGCTTGCCAGTTCACCCGAAGGAATAGCGGCGCTAGTACTTCTCTGCTCCATATGAGAGCCCTTCGGTTCTTGCACCTCAACAGCAGAAGAAGAAGATTGGGGTTTGGTACGCCTGACCTTGGCAGGGACCACAACTCCGTCATCAGAGCTATCTGTCATGGAGCCGCTGCTGTCTACAGGTTCGTATTCTGAGCCTGAATCTGACAGATGAGTGACTTCCTCTTCACTATCTGTCATGCTCAGAAATGGGTAGGCCTCTTCACTAGTGTACCTTCGATTTGCCATTTTGGGCTCTAAATTTAGTGGTACACTAGTGAGACTCACAGGCAAAAAAGCTCCTGACTGTTAGTGACTGTATAAAAACGCTACCAAAAAACTGTTAGCGATCGCAGGGATCAGGCCTGACTCTGCGAACGCTGCAGTTATGTGTGTTTAGTGTTTTGTAAGTGACAGTGATTGATCGATACTGCACTTGGGTGGGCTGGGCTGGGCGGAGGGGAAAAACGCAGGTGCTAGCAGGTATCTGGGCTGATCCCGCTAACACTGCATTTTTGGTAACCCTAAACTGCTGGGGATGATAGTATAGATCTGATCGGATTAGATATTGATCCGTTCAGATACTATACCACTAAGGGAGGTGTATGGGTGTTAGCGGTACTGGCACTAATCTGATGCTGCCTAGGGCGACGCAGACCCTATCTGACCCTAAAACCTAACTTATATCACCCGCCGGGCGATTAGGGGGTTAAACCTTTATTAGATAATAAACGGCGGGTGCCCTGACACTATTAAAAATAAACTAACTAACCAGCGTCACCCGTAACAGTTATAGGGTGATCACTGGTGAAAGGGTTAACTAGGGGGCAATCAGAGGGTTAAAACCGTTACTAGGTAGTATATGGGGGGTACCTGACGCTATAAAACGCTGACGGCGAACCTAAATGCTTACCTCCCTAACTAGCGTCACCTGTGACACTAATACAGCGATCAGAAAAACTATCGCTTAGTGACACTGGCGACGGGGTGTGATCAAGGGGTTAAAACTTTATTAGGGGGGGTTAGAGGGGTACCCTAGACCCAAAGGGGCCTAACACTAACTGCCCTACCACTTATAACTGTCACAAAAAGACACCAATGCAATAATCAGAAAAAAAAAAACTGCTATTGGTGTCACTGTGACAGGGAGTACAGGGGGGTGATTGGGCGGTGATGGGGGGTGAAAAGTGTGCCTAGTGTGTTCTACTGTACATGTAGTGTTGGTGCAGACTTACTTGATGTCTTCTCTCCTCGGAAGCCGTAACGAAAAGGCTTCAGGAAGAGAGATGACATCACTTCCTCTGCTGCTGTTTACATTACAGCAGCAGAGGAAGCATTCCATTCGCCAGGAGCGATCGTGAGGGGGTGGCCATGAATCAGTGGTTAATTGTTTCCAGAAGTTTTTGGAAAATGTGGAAAAAAAAATGAAAACCATTTTTTTTTTACACAAAGTTGTCCGTTTATAAGATATTTCCAACACATAGCATGTATATAGCAAAAATAACACCCCAAAATACATTCTGCTACTCCTGAGTATAACGATACCACATGTGTAAGACTTTTACACAGCCTGACCACATAAAAAGGCCTAACATTGAAGTAGCACCTTCAGGCGTTCTACGAGCATAAATTACACATCTCATTTCTCACCCACATATTACACTTTTGAAGGCCCTGGAGCACCAGGACAATGAAAACGCCCACAAAATGACCCCATTGTATAATCTTTGAGGCATGATGAGTCTTTTGAACGGTTCATTTTTTCCCAGAAGTTTTTGGAAAATGTGGGAAAAAAATAAAAAACCCATTTTTTTTACACAAAGTTGTCTGTTTATAAGATATTTCCGAATTCTGCCACTCCTTCTGAGTATGGCAATACCACATGTGTGAGACCTTTACACAGCCTGGCCACATACAGAGATCCAACATGCAAGGAACACCGTCATGTGTTCCAGGGACACATAGCATGCACATACAAAGAATTACACCCCAAAATACATTATGCTGTGCGAAGGGTAAACAAAAGATTACCTGTGGTTTTAGTAGCGCAGTTGTCCACAGAAGGATAGCACTGGTCCAGGCAGCAGGCAGGGACTTGGTCAGCAACAGCAAACACAATTTTTCAGGCAGCAGGCAAGGATACAGTCCATATACAGTCCAGGGTCAGTGCAGGCAGAGATGTTGTCAGCAGTTCCAAAAATATTGGTCCTGGTAGTAGGCAGGAACATGGTCCATGTGCTGTGGTCAGTGCGACAGACAGAGCCATGATGGCAGTAAGTCCTACAGGCAGCAGGCAGAAGTAGGGCCTTGTTCAGGACAGAATGGGAACAGGGGTAGAGCCTTTTTCCACCCACATCTCTTTGAAGCCTCGTTGTCTCCAGACCCTAATCTAGGAATGACAAAACAAAGAAAATTGTTTTCTTCATCCAGAAAAAATATTCTGTAGCCCCTCACATATGTGAGACCCCTGTGTTGAATCCCACTAGTCCAGTTGCAGGGTATAAGATCAGTCCAAGAGGCAGGCAAAAAACATGGTTAAACAGTCCAAGGTCAGTTCCAGATCAGGCAGAGGTATGTACAGAATCGTTAGGCAGAAGCATGGTCGAATAACAGTCCAGGGTCAGTTCCAGATCAGGCAGAGGTATGTACAGTATCGGTAGGCAGAAACATGGTAGAATAACAGTCTAGGGTCAGTTCCAGATCAGGCAGCGGTATGTACAGAATCGTTAGGCAGAAGCATGGTCGAATAACAGTCCAGGGTCAGTTCCAGATCAGGCAGAGGTATGTACAGTATCGGTAGGCAGAAACATGGTAGAATAACAGTCTAGGGTCAGTTCCAGATCAGGCAGAGGTATGTACAGAATCGTTAGGCAGAAGCATGGTCGAATAACAGTCCAGGGTCAGTTCCAGATCAGGCAGAGGTATGTACAGTATCGGTAGGCAGAAACATGGTAGAATAACAGTCTAGGGTCAGTTCCAGATCAGGCAGCGGTATGTACAGAATCGGCAGGCAGAAGCGTGGTTGAATAACAAGCCAGGGTCAGTTACAGAGCAGGCAGTGGCATAAGGGGTGTGAAGGTGTGTGAAGTCAGGAACTGAGGATTACGTTTGCCATACTTCACTAATAATTTATTGAAGTATGGTAACGGCAAAAACATTCACCTATGCAGAGGCCTGGTTGGGAAGGACATTGTGCACAATAATAAGATGTGTCTCTTCTGACTCCTCCACTGGTACACACCCTACATCTTTTTTGACATCTTTGGCCTGTTGGTTTGAGAGGGATTTTATTGGGAAAGTGGCGTTCGGAGAGTCGACTAAGAACATCTGATCGGATGTTTTCTGTTGGGCTGTTCGGGAATATAAGGGCAGTGTAAATTCCCTCCTGGTAGCCAAGGAAGGGTTGGGGGTTTTGGGTGAAGTTGTGGTAAACGATATAGGAATTGAATATGGCCAATTGAAAAAAATGAATTGCTACTTTTTTATATAAATGGTATTTCTGTCTTGTGGTAAGGTATGGTTCGAGCATTTGGTCGTTGGAGTCGACTCCCCCCCCATAAACAAATTGTATTCATGGATGCATGTTGTTTTTGGGATGGGGCCATTCCTTCTGGGGATTTCCATGTAGGATCATCCACCTGGACTTTCTCTTTTTGAATCTCCAAAGATTTTTTTTCTATACATTTATTTAATTTATTTTTTAGTAAACGCCACATAATTATTATTTTACCAAAGACTTTGAGGAAAGCCCTTCCGGTTCTTTTTTACAGGGCCGCATGCTGGCGTCTTCTTCCGGTGAAGATTGTGTAACAGGGGCAGAGATGTGTAGAAGTTGTCTACGTATATATGGTAGCCTTTCTCCAGTAGGGGGTATATGAGGTCCCAAACAACTTTCCTGCTGGATCCCAAGTAGTCCGGGCAATTAGGGGGCTGCAGCTGGGTGTCCTTCCCTTCGTACACTATGAAGGAATATGTGAACCCTGTGGCTTGGTCACATCATTTGTACACCTTCACCCCATAGTGGGCCCTTTTGCTGGGGATAAATTGCTTAATTTTAAGCCTGCCGCTAAATTTAACAAGGGACTCATCCACACATATGTGTTGGTCCGGGGTAAACAACTGGGGGAATATTTCTGAAAAATAATTTAGTACTGGCAGAATTTGTAAAGCTTGTCATAATTTGGGTCATTTCGGGGAGGACACTGGGTATTGTCACTGAAATGTAGGAACCTCATGATCATCAGATACCTGGTTCTGGGCATTACCGCGGAGAAGAGCGGCATGTGGTGGATGGGGTGGGTTGACCAATAGGAACGCAATTGATTTTTTTTGGTGAGTCCCATATTAAATGTGAGGCCCAAAAAAACCTTCAACTCCTAGGTCTCTCCACTCATAGGGACAGGCATAATATGATGTTGAATTTTTCAAAATAAATTGCTGTGCATACGGGTTGCACTGGGCCACAATTGACACTAACATGTCCTCCGTAAAAATTAAATTAAAAAAATTGATTGGGGTAAAGTTCTCCGTGTCCACCTGGACTCCTGGCTGGGCAGTGAAAGGGGGAACGTTAGCTTCTCCTGAATTAGAAGGAAGCCACAAGGGGTTCTGAAGGGCATAGGGAAGGCTGGCATGGGTCCTAACCCTTTGGGGCTGAGGTGACACCCCACTGGTACTTGGCCTTTCTTGCCGAGGTACTGCGGTGCTGGTGGATGGCACTGCGGTGCTGGTGGATGCCACTGCCTCCTCACAAGAACATCTTTGTTTGGCGGGCCGAATATCTTCCTCCTCTGAGTCTGTCAGTGTTCCACTGAGGACTGGCTCATAATTTACGTCAGACTCAGAATCTGATTTGAAAGGGAATCCGAAAAAGAGAGCTCCTCATTGCTCTTGTCGGCCGTGGAAAGTATTTGGTATGCCTCCTCGGTGGAAAAGCATCTTTTAGATATGGTTGCTGGTGGTGATGAGACTGTACAGGTGTGTGCTAAGCCTGCACTGATGGGCACTGATGAGCACTGATGTGCACTGATTGATGGCACAGATGTGCACTGATGAGGCGGCACAGATGGGCACTGATCGCACAGATGGGCACTGATGAGGTGGCACAGATGTGCACTGATGAGGCGGCACATATGTGCACTGATTGATTGGGGATTTTATTCATCTATTAGGAATTATTTACCCTGCACTGATGAGGCGGCACAGGTGTGCACTGATGAGGTGGCACAGATATACACTGATGAGGTGGCACAGATGGGCACTGATGAGGCGGAACAGATGGGCACTGATGAGGCGGCACAGATGTGCACTGATTGATTGCACAGATGTGCACTAATGAGGCGGCACAGATGGGCACAGTTATGCACTGATGAGGTGGCACTGAGTCGGCACAGACGTGCACTGATGAGTCGGCACAGACGTGCACTGATGAGTCGGGACAGATGTGCACTGATTGCACAGATGGGCACTGTTGAGGAGGCACAGATGGGCACTGTTGAGGTGACACAAATGGGCACTGATGCAGCACAGATGTGCACTGATTGGTACAGATGGGCGCTGATTGGCACTGATGAGGTGGCACAGATGGGCACTGAGGTGGCACAGATGGGCACTGATGAGGTGGCACAGATGGACACTGATTGCACAGATGCGCACTGATGGGCACTGACGGGCACAGGTGGGCACAGATGACACTAGCTATAGATGCTAATTGTCACTGTGGTACTGACTTGGCACTGATTGGGCACTCTTTGGGCACACTGTGTTTTTTTACTGAATTAGCACTCACGATTCTTCACAGAAGCTCTCCCTCCTCACACTCAGTTTCTGTGTTGAGGAGGGAGAGCTGGCAATGAGAGATGATCTCACATGTTTACATGTGAGATCATCTCTCATTGGCCATGCCGATCGTGCTGTAAATGGTCGCTGTGATTGGCCATTTACAGCGATCTGTGATTGGCTGTGTCCAAGGGACACGGCCAACACAGATTTTCCCCGATGTGCGCTCACGAGAGCACGCGGGGAGCAAGGAAAGGGGAGGACGTCAATAGACGTAGTTCCGGCAATGTAGATCCTCACTGTAGCCGTCATTCATCTGTAGCGTGGATCTGAACTGGATAAAGAATTAGTCTTGAAAGATATAGACAAACTTAAAGTGAAAAAGGATCGTAACAATTTTTGATTCCGTGAATGACTGGAATCTTTGAAAAAGAGAAGTGATATTATCGTTCGCCCTGCGGACAAAGGGTGGGGATCGTGGTGTTAGATAAAACAGCTTACATTTCAGAAGTGAACAAAATTCTTTCTGACACTGACACATACATCCCATTAAGTTATGATCCCATTTTTAAATACAAAAAAGAGCTTACTAAACTCATTGATGTGGGTTTTAACAAAAAGCTGCTTGATAGAAAGGAGAGAGCATATTTGATAACTTTGGCTCCAAGAAAGCCGGTCATGTATTCTCTGCCGAAAGTACATAAGGACCCCGTTAATCCACCAGGAAGGCCTATTACAAGTGGGCTGGATTCCATCACATCTTGTATTGGCAAATACATTGATGGCTTTTTACAACCATTGGTATCATAAACTCCCTCATATATCAAGGATTCCTCACAAGTATTTATGGCCAAATGGGAGGAGGATGTCGTCTATTCCACAAGGAGACCAGAATTGGTCTTCAGGGGAAGATATATAGACGACGTCCTCCTCCTGTGGGATGGTGATTTGATGTCGCTCACCA